>NC_048305.1:77053451-77191765 GCF_013100865.1 Trachemys scripta elegans | reverse complement strand
AAAATACAACAGAGGGTCCTGTGGCACCTTTAAGACTAACAGAAGTACTGGGAGCATAAGCTTTCGTTGGTAAGAACCTCACTTCTTGCATCTGAAGAAGTGAGGTTCTTACCCACGAAAGCTTATGCTCCCAATACTTCTGTTAGTCTTAAAGGTGCCACAGGACCCTCTGTTGTATTTTCCTTACGTGTGTCATTCAGAGAAAGACTTGATAATTATCTGGTCAGAATTTAGGATAATGGGATACTCTGCTCTATTTAAAACTTTCTCTTCCTGAATGCATTGGTATGTTGTTGACTTTTATTTGACTGAAGGTCTGATCAGTCTAGTGGATGTATTCAGCAAACAGTAGGAAGCAAAGTACAAACTGTATTCACATTTATATGTTCATTGCTGTAATAGACTATCAAGAACATCTGTTGCACATTGTCAGGAACAACCAAGCTTCCAGAAAACAAAGATACCAATAGGAATTCTCTCTCTTCATTTCACTTTAAATGGTTCATCTAGCTCAGTTTGAAGCCTGCAGCTTAACACCCCCTTCCCTCCCTCCCTCTCTACACACACACAGACTGTCGTTTACTGACAAGGTGAGGTAGAGCACAGAAAGGTTCAAGTTTTATTCTTGTGTGACCTTCACTTCATTGTCTCCTGAAGAGATACCACGCCATATTTGCAGTTGTTGCCAGTGTGAATTGTGCTAAAAGACAAACCACACCACACCACAACCTTTCTAGCATGTTTGATTAGTGGAGATGAAAGAGAAGCGTGAACAGGGTAAGGACCAGGGAATGTTAACATATCTCCAGTAAAAAGAGTTGTAAATCTTGATGCCCACATCCCCTAATGCCCGGGATGTTGCAAGGTGGGGGAATAGCAATCCTTAGTGATTCTTCTCACTCAGAAATCCAATAGAATAGCAGCAATGATTTGCGGTGTTCAGCAAAGGCTGAACATCTCAAGTGGTGGGAAGCCACATTATGCCTAATGATGTCATCTCATGCTCAGTTGCCTGGTTCCTAAGAAGGGTGAAAACATAGGCTCTTTTACTGTAGACAGGACACACAAGAAACCCTACAGGCCTGATACCCTTGGTACCCAATCACTAGATCAAGAAGACTCCACCAGTCCTTTGGCTATCTAACTGAAATGAAGACAAATTTTCAAATAAAGAAGCCTGATAGCTCTCATCCCATCCTAAATTGTCAGTAGACATAGGGTGATCCGTTTCACTGCATCACTGGAGACAGCCATGTAGCTTCATCTCACCAAGATACTGAAGACAATGTAGCCTCTGGGTCTTCTCCAGAAGATGAGCAGGGCTGGAGGGGATTAGTGAAAATGTTCTGATCAGCCCCTTCCCAGAAGCCTCCTATGTACCTTAAAAAGGAGGGGACAGCATTTGCCTGCCCTGGGGGCAAATGAACAGACCTTCAATCACCATGTGCACAGTAAAAAGCTCCTCATCTATGGAGGTTAAAAAGGTTGCAGAATCAAATTCTGATGATGTCCATCTCTGGGGGGTGTATTAGGGAAGTCAATTATTGGGCAAACGTGCTCAAGAACTGAGAGAAGTCCTTTCCTTTTGTCATGATATCTACCATAACCCTTGAACAGGGCTGGATTAACACAACTAAATATCATCTATCATTTAATAATTAATGCAATGAATCCAAACCTCATTTGCATAACTAAGATCTGTGTGGACTATGCAATGACCCCTATTTTGGCACTACTCTGATTGTCAAAGTACTTGGGTCAGCATGACCCTAGGGAAGATCCTTTTTCAATCTGACCTTAGGTGCAGATATCCTCATATAGGTGGGTTCCTAGGATAAAAAGAATTTAGAAACTCTAATAGCATTCAGACACTCAGCTGATTTCCTAAATTCCTGGCCAAGTTGACTGACCTATTGGAACTGGAAGTCACCTGGCTTCTTATTCTGCACAGTTTGATAATGACAAAGATACTTGACCACTGGCCTGGGCTTGCATGGCCTCCATGACAACTAGAGCAAGATTCCGGATAGCTGCGGGTTCTACTCATGTATGTCAGCACACTCTGAATTTGATCATCCATGTCTGAATAGATGTAGGGAGTGTAGTGATAACAGTTGTCAGATTCACATTATTGTCTCCTTTATACTAAGTTCAGGTCCTATCTGCTCATGTCAGGACGGGAGTCCTGCTTCAATAATCCATTTTTTAAGATTAATGGAAACAATTGGATTCTAGAGAGATTATACTGTCCAATCATTGGATTGTGTTGAGTTGCTGCTCTGATGACTGGTAGATCGCTGAGCAATGTTCGGTTGCTGAGTTGATGGCATTAGTTGTGAATTCTCACAGAAGGTTCATGGGTTTGACCTTCCATGGTCATCTTGGTCAACTCTGAACTGAATCCGAACCAACCACGGTAGATGTGTACATCTAATGCACAAATGGAAAATCAAGCACTCCCTGGTGTGCGAGTGTGGTTCCCCACGACAGACCATGGAACATATCACTACCTGCTGCCCAATTTATAAATACGAAGGAGGCGTGACTGTGATAAATTCTGCTACTCTTGATGTAGCCATTTGGCTCGATCAACTTCAGGTGAAATTGTAGTTGCTGCTCTATACCAGCCATATGAATAAAGAAAATGGATTGTGGTGGTGGCCTAATGGACTTCTGTCCAAAATCATGTACTCCCTCTGTATCAAAGTTCCGATCAGCCTATATATGCTCATTAATTAAAGGTATGCAAATATTACAATGAAATAAGAACCTAGACAGATAAGTAACATACTTTTGAAAGTGTCCCTCAATGCTGTGTTGTGACTGGCACGCTGTTCATTGAAGTCTCTTAGCTGCTGCTTTGCATTTCCCTGCTAGACTGTGCACATGTGGTATCCAGCCTATGCCATGAGAGTGGTCACTCCTATATGGGCTATTCATCTAGAAGAGCCATTTCGTCAAATGAACAGCTATGAATGGTGCACAGCATTGGGATGAAAGTACATGTACATTACTCTGGAAGTATTGTCTTATTTTTCGGAGTGTCACAGTGCCCTCCTTCCCACCCTCATTACCTCAATGATGGACTCTTTTCCACTAGTAGTAATGTATTTAAATATGCCTTTGGTTGATATAAATGAGTTCTCTATACTTAGTCTGAGGTGTAACACTTCTTAATGCTATTACTGTTCTGCAACAGATAGTATGTGCAGCACATTCATTCCCTTTAATACTAGAAAATACAGAACTTAATAAAAAATGGAAAACAAAACGCTCAGTGCTAACAAACACAGAATATCTGGAGGGATTTGACTTGAGCTGCCACTGAAGTCAATGGAAAGATGGCCAGTGATTGAAATGGAGGATGGCTCAAGCCAAGGGAGCATTAGGGATAGGGGATACGAGATTTGTAGGGCTCAAATGGAATTGGATGGACCCATTCTGTTGGCACTGAGTGGAAGCAGGTGGGATGACTGTGGGGATCGAAGGGGTTGAGCAGACAGAAAATCGATTTTTTTCTGTACCTTTAAAAAAATCATTGCACACGCTCACTAACCACTGAGCATGGGAAGATAGAGGGGGATGTGGTGCTCTAGCCATGCTCACAGCTCATTTAGTCACTCTTTTTTTGTAGCATACCCTGCCACCAGTCACACCAGTTGGCCTCCAATTTAGGTTGAGGGAATACTGACTGCAGCTTTCTGGCTGCCTTTTGGACGAGGAAAGATGCCTCTATCCCACACCGTATGTGCCCGTGTTTGGAGAAACACAATTTGGCTCTCAAAATAGATCACCACTTCCAGTTTAATGAATGGGCATATGTAGATTTAACAGGACAGGTGAAGGCTTGCAAAGGGGAATGCCCATGTTGTCATGGGAAACTTATGCTGATTAACTAAGCAGAAATTTACATTTTCCCCTAAGCTAGGGTGTGTTCTCAAACTATGAGAACATCTTTTCACCATTTTGAATTCACTTGTTTGCCTCTCTGTGGAAAGGAACCCATGCACCTATGAAACCCATGCATCACAGCGGGAAAGCAATAAAGGCAAAAGGATAATTTCCACTTATGGTTTTTGAGAACTGATGCTGCGTTTTGCTTTGGGTGGCACTTCTACTTAATTCCCAGTGTTTTCTGCTTCAGTGATGAACACCCAGGAGTAAGATCATAGTTGCAGTTAGTCTTTGGCGCTCAAAGTAAAAACAAACAAACAAAACTCCCAAACAAAAAACCCACCCCTATAAAAATAAATAGTCAAACAAAAATCTCTGTAATTTAATTTTTGTCATGAGTTTTGGAGCTCATGATTAAGCAAAATTTATGCCATTGATTCAGGGTTTGTGCAGATGAAGTAAACATTTTGTTATACACTTCTACCTCGATATAACGCTGTCCTTGGGAGCCAAAAAATCTTACCGCGTTATAGGTGAAACCTCATTATATCAAACTTGCTTTGATTCACTGGAGTGCACAGACTCTTCTCTCTCCCCCCCCCCCCACGGAGCACTGCTTTACCGTGTTATATCCGAATTTGTGTTATATCGGGTCGCGTTATATCAGGGTAGAAGTGTACCATGCAAAGTGGATAAATGATTTAAAAAATTACAAAAGTCAAAAAAATTGTCAAAAATTATTAGTTTTGCCTTGGGCTTTCCCACAAAGTATATTTAGCAATTTCCCCAAGATTGGATTACTTCTTCTAACCAAATTATAGTTTATCATGTGTATAACCGTTTTGCTTTAAATCAGTTTCTAGCTCTTCCTGAACTAAGTAAAAGCAAATATATTTTCTTTCTGGTTTAATGATGCTCAGATCCCTCTCTCTCTCTGTTTTCTGGGCCTGATTTCTATTTAGCTGAGGTTCATTTTCAGCCCTGCTTTTTAACTTACATGGTTGAGCGCTTCTATCCACTCTTGTAGATCATGTGTGCAAAGTGAGCATATCTGCAAAGTTTAAAGTAGTGCAGTCACCCTTCAGCTGTCTTAAAGATAAACTGCAAACAAAATACCCAAACTCTATTGAGTTCAACATATGTTAAAATTCCCTCTATAGTTGGGTTTAGGCTAAGGGGCCATTCAGTATGTTTTTACATAAAGCAATAAGTCTGGTTCGTACTAGTACAAGTAGTACTTCTGCTGTGACACCAAGCATGTTCCATGATACATCTGCTCATGAAGTTCCCTTGGAGAATATATGTATATACTCACCCATAAACATCCTGTGTGAGGGAAAACAATCTTACAGTCATTTTCTTAAATTCCATCTTTTTATTGTGGGTTTGACTGTCTAGCCTGTTGATGGATTTTCCTAGCTTTTGCTTGCCAGTACCCTCTTCTTATGTCCTTCCCATAGACCCAGTACCACATGGTTGCTCTCTGTCAGGGTACAATGGATTTTGACTTGACTACATTATTAGCTTTCTGAATCAGCTTCTCAATAGACATTTTCTGCGTGGCCACACAGATGCCAATTTGTGCTCAAGGAACTGTTACACACATTTTATATTTCTTGGAGGCCTGCTTTGTCTTAAATGGGGCTGTTACATGTATTTTCTCAGCAGAAATGGTCACCATATAGGCGATTTCCCATTTTGCACAGGAAACACCACTTTGTAGTGATGACTTTGCATTCCTCCCTCATGCCTCTCAGCTTCCATCTGAATTTAGAAGCCTTTTACTATACACTGCAGCAACATCGCCAATGGATGGGTTGGAGGCACAGATCGCTCTTGCACCGAATGTGCATCCGTTGGGGTTAGTCAGGCTCTGGGATGCCCACCACTGGTGATGTACTTTGATCTCCAGAGGATATGTAGATTAATCAGCACTAAACCCAAAATCTGATCAAATTTCTGCAACCATTGTAGCACAAAAATTATCTGATTTGAAATTATTAACAGGCTCCTTTGCTGTTCGTTGTTAAGAAATATCAAAAGGCACTACTCCAGAATAAGGACTAAATTACTTTAAAATTTTAGTTGCTCTAAGTTGATTTTATTAATAACAAAAGCCTCATTTATAGCAACAACTGGCCAAATCAATAGGCATAACATTTGGCAAACATCTTTGTTCCTGGCTGGAAATCTTGTACTGTAACCACATGGCTAAATCACAAACCTGGGGGGGGGGGGGGGGGGGGGGGGGGGGGGGAAACAGGATTAATAAAGGAAACCCCTTTACAACTGTAACTATATAGTTTATATAGTAACGTTTTATACAAGTCAGGTTCTCTAAATTGCAAGCCAGCATGTTCTGAGAATTACTATACAGGGAATTTCAGATATAAATATATAAGTCACAGTTACAAAGGTCTTGTCTTCCCTTGATGTTCGGGCATAACTCCCATTAATATTAATGGGAGTTAGGCATGCACATAGAGGAGAGAGAAACCTCTAATTAGTGTGGTAACACATGCAACATTCCTAACAGAGAAACCATTTTGTACACCCTAATTGCACAAAATTGGCAACAAGTTACTCTGTGTGTGTGTGTGTATGTTTGTGTATATATATATATATATATATATATATATATATATATATATAATCTCAATGGTTATTGCAGCACACATTCTCTTGTAGTAGGGAAATGTGCCCAGACTTCAGAGTTTGGGTGACAAAAGCTATTTGCACATGTGTATTATCCCTCTGACCTCAGCTACTTAGCCTTCAGGGATTTCCCTGACTACTACAGCTTGGGCCCTGATCACATTGAGGAGATGAGGCTTTAGCTACCCTGCTATACAACTATGCCTTCTAACTAGTTGGAAATAACCTTTTGAGTCCCTTATTTAAATGGATAGCCATCCTGTTTGATACATTTTTGAGTATCACTTTGATACTCTGGAATACACTATAGAAAACCTAGATAATTACAAATATATTAGGAATACAGTAATTGCATTCCAGATTAGGTGATTATTTTTCATTTCAAGCAAGCTGGTTTATACAAAGTGTTGCTACAAATTACAAGAAAGTCACTATGCAGTAGAAAGACATATTGGGTTAAATTTATCCCTGATACCATTCTACTGAAGATCTAAGAGAATTAAAATTTCTGCAAATATTTCAAATGTCTTCTCTTTTTTCCCAAAGGGAAAACATTTTTTTCCCCTCCCTAAAATAATAAATCAAATTTATCTTGATGAAATATCTCTACAGTCAAATGGAGTCACTGGAGAAATTATTTTGGTTCAATGATTTTGGTTCATTCTTATATACATGACCACTTTTTCAGACCTTTAAACTCTCACAAGTACATAATGAACGCAGTTGTTTTTCTCCTTAAAAACAGTGAACCAAACTTATTCCTCCAGTAATACCAGTGACTTTTGATTGGTATTACACCAAGGAGAAATTCGGTCCACTGTTTTAGGGAGACAAAAATTATATTAAACAATGGCTTAAAAAAAGAGAAGCTTTTTGAAATACTTTTGTCTACTTTTTAATTCTCATTGATCTTTAATCAATAGATTCTCGTGGGCTTCCAGGAGATTCCATCCATCCATTCAACAAGAAACATGACTGGGTCACTAAATATCATCCTCACTGAGACCCATTGGTCCCTCTGTAAAGAAAGTGAAGGTTTCAGCATAATACTTCTTGGAGGAAAGAGCAAACTCCGAAGGAAAGAACACTGTACTAATTGTTCTAGGGCCAAAGGCTTGCCCTGTGAATCTGCCAAACTTATTTTGAGAATGCAAAAGCTAATCCATCTAAGCAGCTCAGGTAGTAAGAGCATATCCACTTTATTAGTTCCTATGATGAGTCCTTGTCATATCTGTGGATAGAGAGTGTTGGCCCTTAATACTCAAACTGGTAGGTCTAATCTCATGACCATCTGTTAGAGTGGCATAGTGCCCATTCACAAGGTGGAATGCCAGTTTCCAATAGCGATGGTTACACACCAAACATAGGTTCAGGAGGAAAACCTACTGAATGCAGCAAATGACACCTTATTTGCAAGAAAATCTTCTTGATGTCAAGCAGTGCCAAATTAAGAACACATGCTTCATTACAAGGGGTCACATCTGTTGACAAACACTGGCACTTCATCATCAGTGTCTGCCCTTCTCCCGGGTCTCTTATTAATCTGCCTCAGTACTGAAAAGCCTGCCTGAAAAGAGGCGGTCTGTGTAC
Organism: Trachemys scripta elegans; assembly: GCF_013100865.1. Classification (NCBI taxonomy): domain Eukaryota; kingdom Metazoa; phylum Chordata; order Testudines; family Emydidae; genus Trachemys; species Trachemys scripta. The sequence continues at coordinate 77,183,626 of NC_048305.1, read as the reverse complement.
TTTGTTCATAGGGCCAGTCGTAGATTTATTTATTCTTGTCCTGAGGATTTCCCAATGACAGGCGAAAGTCTTAATCTCTCTATCCGATGAGACTGATGACCTGAGAATGCAGTAAATGTTTTTGATAATTTGAAATAAGCGTATGACACAGAATCACATTCCGTGGACTTATAAAAAGACTCAGATGACTATTTACTTTGGGAGGTTTGCCCTGCCCGTTGTGGTCCAGTTAGCCAGAACAGATGTATAAGTTTTCTTAAAACAAGTGGCAAAGAAACACCAAGTCTGGTAAAATGTAGGCGAATTGCCACCAGCTGATGGACTATGGAGGAGCTACAGGAGCATCTTAAGTGTAAATTAAGAACTCACCCTTTGGATACCTCAGCTTGCAGGAAGAAAGGAAGGTGCATACCATTGTTTGGCAAGATTCCCTCTGCAATGTGCTCTCAGATTTTTTATGTTGAAGGGCAGGGCTGGATTAAGGTGTTGGCAGTATGGGCCTGTGCCCAGGGCCCTAGCTCCTGAAGTCTCATGATTACACCAGTATCTCAGGTTTCATTTTTTTAAAGTAAGTTTCCAATCCTCCTTGTGGTGAAGAAAAGCTTTAAACTGTGACTCAGCTATAGCAAGATACAGTAACATCTGCCTGAGTCTGCAGACACTGAAGCCTCAGTTTTGAGAGGTGGGAACTTACCAGGAGTCACAAAGGGGGGTTAACTCCAAGTCCTCTGTTACAGGGAGCGCCTGCCAACACAGCCCCAGCAGAGGACTCTGTGGCAGGAAAAGTGCAGTGGCCCCATCCAAGCAGATATTGCAGAGGTAAGTTATAGGGGGCTCCCTGTTGCCTCTCTAGGGATGAAGGGGGATAAGAATCACTGCTGCTACTCCAACAGGAGGACTAGACCAGCCATATTTAACAGAAGGTTAAGGCCACTGCCCACTGTTACTTTGATGTCTAAATTCGTATTCTGATTACTGTAGATCTCTCTTGAAATCTGATAAATTAGAGATCACAGCAAAACTGTGTGCAAAGGGCAGAGTCTATTGTGTCTTTTGTATAAGCCTATCTATATGTATTAGTTTCCTGATTGAGAAGATCAAGGGCTGAAGTATTCAGATGAGTATACTATCTTTTTGATTATCTCAACAAAGGCATTTCAAACCATATGTCTCCTTCCCAGAGATTTTGGCATGGTGAACAATTATAGGTAAAATAACTTTTTAATAGGACGCTTCATGGATGATAGGATCTCCTGCAATTGAAGAAGTATCTGAACAGTTGTCCTCGATCCTTAAAGAAGGGGTTAAAATTATTGACACTAAGATATTATCTGAAATTTCTCAATGCTTCATTACTTCTCAAGGCTGTGGAGGCTGAAAAAGAAAAGAACATCTACATTTAGTGACTGTTTCTATAATTTACCCTCTAAAAGAGACCTAAAAATGTACTAGAAGGCAGCAGGACCCAAGACCATTTGGCTTTTCTCTTAATTTCTCTTTAGTTATCTTGTTTCAGTCTGGTACAAAATGCTAATCAATGCAGCAAGTATCTCTGATCAATGAACTTGGAAATAATCTGTTTAAAAAAGCTGCATGTGAGAGAGTGTGTGCACTGCAGGTACCTGAAAAGGCAGAAGGAAGGCAAGTGTGTGGTTTGTCAGAAAGACCATCAGAACCGGGAACAGATTCTGTAGCTTTTCATACTGAGGTCCTTGATGGGGAATCAGAGATTTGGAAATATCTTTGCTGGATTATAGTCCACTAATGTGACTTTTCAGCTGAGGACAGAGATATTATCATTGCAATCTTGTAAATGATGCTCTCAAATACGTCAACTGTGGGCCTGGTCTCTTTGGTACAGACAAAGAAATTGGTCAACTGATGTCAAAGTGAAAAGGCAAAAGGGAGAGAGGATTAACAGGCTCTGTTATATCTGCAGGTTGTCACTGGCATTTACATTCTCTAAGTTGCTAAAGAAATGGCAGTTTTCTAACCAGCATAAGAGCCTGTTTTGCCATCGCCCTGCTGATAGAAGTCCTGCTGAAGTCACTGAGAGTTTAGTGTAAATACTGATGGCAGACTAAGGCCCAAAGAGATGGTTAAGATGGCAGCAAAACTGGGAGTAATGCTGTCTCATCCTTACTCAATATGAATTCCACAAACAGAAGTCTCGGTTCACAGAATGATTCTTTCAATCAAAACTGTAATTAGAAACCATTTCAAACTAGAGAGCTTTGGAAGCAGGTTACATTCAAACAGATGGTGAAGGTGCATCAAATGTTTGTTATTTTTAATTGAAGAAAATATGAGCCTGATTCTCCACTGTCTTGCACCTTGAGTAGCCACTTACACCTATGCAAAGTAGGCTACCAGAGCATAATGGTAGTGTATTACGCCTGTTTTTCTCTAATGTTGCACGGATTCTAGGTTCAAGACAATAGAGAATCAGGTCCATTGCTTGTTTTGCCTACTTAAAAGTTCTCCATTTATTTCTGTTCCTCTCTTTGGTCCGTACATGTATGTTTCAGTTTGCGAAAGATTTCCCATGCAATTGGTCATCCTAGATTAGGAACAAAGCAGTCAATGGTCAAGATAGGACCCATGGATGGGGAAGCAAGAGAGGAAGAGAATTGCTAAATACTGGGTGTTTCTGAACAACTGCTACAGAGGCCAGCCCCTAAGAAGGTAAATTGAGCTCAACAAAACATTAGCTTAAACTCATTAGTAATTAACAACAACAACCAAAATTCAGTTACAATCTAAAGAAAAATGCTAGAGAGCTATAAAGCCTCAGCATTAAAATGTACAGACATTGACCCTCTTTAAATTCATAGAGAATGCTCTTTACTTAGATATAAAGGTTTAATGTAACTTAGCAGATCTGAGTTACTTCAGGATAGCTTTAAAGCTTGGCAGGTCTCTACATTTTATTTATGATATCAAAGCTGCAACTCAGATTTTTACTCAGTGGAAGACATAAAAGAGATTCAGAAGTCATCCAAATCATCTTGTAATTAATGTTACCATGCACGCCCAAGACATTAAAATGTTAACAGTGTTAGAATCGTGTGCTTTGGAATACAGAGTGAGGGCTTTATTAGAGAGAAATACACTGCAGATGTCATCCACCCTAATTGAGGACATCAGGGTGCCTGCTGCTTGTTCTTATCAGCGGTTCAGATTTTTTTTAATTTATTCATTTTCCTTACTGCTAGAATCTGCTCTCATTATTAGTCTATCTTGTCACTCATTTGCATTTCAAGTGCTGGGACTGTGGGGTACCAGCTAGCAGCCTTAGAAGAACACTTCAAGGGGTTACTCTATCAAATAGCAGCACAGTATCACAGTGAATTTGACATCTGGGTTATCTTATTCCCAGATGCTCCATGGTGTCATTAGCAGGATTAATCTTAGCTTTAATTTCATAATGATTCTTATTCTAATATATGTGAATGAACACAAAGTCTCTTGACTCATTATCACCAATTTACCCAAGATATGTAATCAGGCTCTTACATTCACCAACATTTATTTTTGCTAATACATCTAAAATTGTAGATTAAGCAAATACAGTTAGTTCCAGCTGAGTGAATGCCTAGTGAGGTAGCAATGTAGTATTTATGTTTTAATTAAAAGTACATTAATGGTGTTGTCTTTTAAATATGTGCTGACCAAAATCTTTCCACTGAGAACAATAAATATATCATTCAAGCAGTATCCACCTGTACAATTAATCACAGCATATTCACCTTGCAATCTATTGTTGGCATGACTTTGAAAGTTACTTAAAATTTCATTTTAAATAATATTTTAAATCTTTATACACAAGACATGAGATTTCATTCTAAAAATAAAATAAAATAATCCCACACACAAAACAAAAAATCCTTCAAGCAAACAGAATTTTAATTTCTCACTATAGTTTAAAAACCAAAACCAAATAAATTTAGACATGAGGTTTCCTATTTTAATTCCTGTTCAAGGTTAAAACGTAATGCAGATTGTTGTTTGCTTCATTTTTTGTTACTGAGCAGATATGCACTATTCACTTTCACATAATAAAGAGTTTCAAGCTATCTTATAATTTTTAAAATGCCAGGAGAAAGCAAAATGTAAAATTCCTATGCAGTTTTTATAATGCTGGACTAAGTTTTTCATTTACCAGCTGTTGTAGCACAGCAGTAAGTGGTGGTTCATTATTGATGGATAAAATGTTCAAACATTTAAAGAAATGAAAGTCAGCTTTGCATTTTTAATTAATTAATTAAAAGTACTGCAAATGCCAGCTTGTTAATTGCTTTGCACCTGCAAGCCAACACAGGTTTTATGCACTCTTTCTTTGAATATTAATTTTTTTGCATGTCTTCATAATTCTTGGAAAGTCTCTCCTGCAAACATATTAGTAAAGAGTAAATATTGAATCTAAGACAAAACTCGTGGCTTCATCTTTCACTGTACACAGAATAGGATTTAAAGGAGGATTTAGATTTCCAAGGCTTCTAATTAAGTAGTGATAATCAGGCTTTCTGCTGAGGGTCACTTCCTGGGAGTAATTTGAGTTATTAAAATGCATGTTTTTATTTGTTCTGCTTTGCGAGCTAAAACTGATCCCTTTTAATATAGCAGCAAATATGCAAATTGGTGTTTCATTATATTATGCAATTTATGGCAATCTTCTCTAATTTACTGAAAGGGTAAGAGCCTGACCTTGTCATTCAACTTTTTTTCTTGGTAAGCTGAACTAATTATATGGATCTTTTTATGAAACTATGAAAGTGTGCAGCATAGTGGAGAATGTGACAAATTTGCCTTGCATTTAGCTCTTATACTCGTCAAGATGGCCTTCAATGTTGCTTGAATCCCACTGGTAGATGATGGATAATTTAAACTTAGATTTGGGAGCCAGTTGGCTTCAGGGCTTGAAAATAGCTACCTTTTTGTCACAGAAATCCTGAAAAGAGCCTCTGAAATCACTGAAATACTAAGTGTCCAGAATTTGAGCTGTTTCCAAGAAAAAGTTTATTAAAAAATAGTCACGGGACCTATTAGGAATCAAGAACCCAATTTTTCTTTGTCCTTTCATGGAGTATATATTTTGTGTTTTTTCTTTATTTATGTTTAACTGTAGCAATCCAGTCATCAGTTTATATTTCCTTTTGTCCTTCTACCAAAGCGCATAAAAGAGCTTGTCCACTTTCAAAATCACGGCCGACCCATCAGAAGATTACGGGGCTTTTCAACTGCAACCTTTCTCCAACCAATATAGCCTCCTCCCTATCCCTGTATAAAAGCCAAATCTGGTCTCATGCCTACTCTGTGGCTGGAATGGGAGGCAAGCAGCATTCTCCTCAGTCACAATGAAAAATACTGAGTGACCATTCATTTCTCTCTCCTTTTCCTACATGCCAATCTCTGTATTAGAGCTTGTCCTTACTAGATAATCATATAATGTTTACTCAGGTTAGCTGACATGAAGCTGACCATGACAGACTGGTCAATGTAGACAAGGAGAAGTCATGATAAACAACATGTATCCTAGCTGTGTTTAAACACTGTTCTTCATTGGATTTAATCCTAGTTAGCTGACATGATGTTGAACACAGTTTGTCGTTGTCTACATTGACTATAAAATAATGGCCTTGATCATGTCTACTAATGTAACCCTTCAAAATCATGTTTAAATCCAATACAGTTTTCTAATGTAGACAAGCCCTTTGTGTTACCTGTAGACTACGGAGCGAAAGTTGTAAGATTGTGTTTCAACATGAATGTCAACAAAACTGGTAAGGTTAATTACAACTGATCCTTTACTGTACTTTTTTCTTTGTTACATATTTTTAACTTCTTTAGGCTTTATTTCAGAAAGTACTTAAGCACATCAGTACTTAACACTTCAGTGGGGATATTCATACTTAAGGTCAAGTGCATGTTTAAGTATCTTGCTGAACTGGGGCCTTAGAGAAGTTGTTCTCTTTATTTATACATTTGCCCTTTCTAAGGGTACGTCTATACTTACCTCTGGGTTCGGTGGTAAGCAATCAATCTTTTGGGATCGATTTATCCCGTCTTGTCTAGACGGAAGTGCTTGCCGTCAACGCCGGTACTCCTGCTCTGCGAGAGGAGTACGCGCAGTCGACGGGGGAGCCTGCCTGCTGCGTGTGGACCTGCGGTAAGTACCTTGTATTTCGAACTAAGGTACTTCGACTTCAGGTATGTTATTCACGTAGCTGAAGTTGCATATCTTAGTTCGAACTGGGGGGTTAGTGTGGACCAGCCCTAATTCTAGTCAAATAGGGCTAGAGTTTCTGTTTGTCAAAGGGGGTGTAGAGAAAAGGGCCACCGTGTACGTATATAGGGGGGTGTCATGGTGGAATGCTCAAATGATTACTCCAGTCAAGTAGACTTTGAGCTATGAAGCAATATTTTCAAGTGGCTGTTTGAGTCACTTCAGTTTGTGATGATGGATAGTCACTGGAAATCTTCTCATAAGGTGATTCATGGTGATAAAATAATTTGTTAAATTACTTAATTCCAGGGCAAATAAAAGAATACTACAAGGGCTGGCATAGTAACTTAACAAATTATGCAAGCTAATGTGTTTAGACACCATTCTTTGTTTTTTTGGGCCCATTATCATAGAATTCCTGATTGCTACCAGGTTCTGCCCATTCTGTTCTCAAGGTAGATGGGAGGAATGTTGGGAGTGAATGTTCTTGAGTGGGAGGGAACACCGTAAAGGCCTAAGTAGATAGAATTTATTAGCGGGGTAACATCATGAGGAAACTTGGAACTTCATAACTCCCTCACTAACTGAATGGAATAAGAATAAAACTAGAGCAAGAGTAGAAGCAACTCTGAGAAGGTCATTTATGCAAAGTGCTATCCCTCCTCCTCTCCAAAATGGAGGGGAATATTTGTTACAGAATTTCCAGTATTTGCATTTTGATCTTCCTTTGTTAGTGACCACATGGTTAGAAAGGTTGTTATCTTTAGCCACATAAGAAAATTAGTGATGTGTCTGAATGTTTCATTGTAATGTCCCTTTAGAAGTAAACCTCCATTAAATGTTTACAGGGCTAAAAATGCTAAAAACACATCAATAAAACAACATAGTTTTAACTTCTAATTAAGTTTTAACTTTGAGTACACACAGATGCCAAAGTTACTGTACCAATTAGTGTCATTTTTGCTATTAGCTAAATTATTTGTGATGAACCGAGGAGGGGTTGAAAAGGAAATGTGATCCACCTTTAGCACAAAACTCTGTTATACCATCTCAGAAACAGGGTTACTTTTTTTCTTTGGCCCTCAGCTACATTGAAACTTATCAGAATCATCCTGAATGTTACAAATGCTTGATTCTCCAATATGGTGTTGTAAAAGTGGTTGCAGTGTCATGTGGGAGCCCTACTGACTCAGAGGCTTATCTCTAGCTTCTGGTAACCTTAATTCACAGCAGTCAAATTTGTACTGAAATTGACCTTGCTGTTACCAAGTTCTTACCCTTCTGGTACAGTATGTTTTCCTAATTGTGCTACTTTTTCTCCTCCAAGCTAATTTAAAATATTAATTTTAATAATATTTTGGAAGCTACAAAAGCATTGGCAGAATACATATTAATATATAGTTATTGAAGAAATCAGCACTTTAATTGCCCGCTGTTAATGCAAAATTTGTTGGCAGTGTCTCAGATGGAATGATGGAATTTAATCAGTTTTATCATTACAGAATTGTTGTTTGCTATGTTACTGCTAAGGCATTGCCATCCATTGTTATAAATTCTTAATTTTAGGGGTTTATAATTTAGCCATAAATATGTGCTCCAGGCTGAAACATGACATATAATTCTGAATCAGGGAACAAATGTTTAGATTTAAAAAGAAAACCAACCCTCCTGACAACCAACCAAAGAACTCAGTTTGATTGTTTTGCTGTTATGAACTGTAACCCCTGCCCAAAAATTGACCAGTTTTGAGGATGCTTATTTTCTGAGTAAGAAAAAGATTTAATTTAATAGGATATTTGCCAAGATATTTGTTCTAATACAGTTTAACTTTTTGAATGTTGTGGTTAGGAGTTTACAAAAAAATGAATGAGGTTTACAACTGGATACTACAAGTAATGCATATCCCACTGTGAGCAGCCTGAGGCCTTGTCTACACTACACAGTTAGGTCGACTTACAGCCACTGCAGTAATTACTGCAGTTTTTCCTGCCCACACTACCTGCCTTTTGCTGGTGGTATACATCCTCACCAGGAGCACTTGCACCCACTTAAGAGGGGCAGAGTCTGGAGGCTTAGAGCCTGGGCTCTCAGCTCCCAGCTGGAAGCCCGGCTGCTGCCCGATCTCTCAGCTCCCCACAAAGCTCCCAGCTGAGAGCCTGGCTGCCACCCGGGCTCTCAGTACTATGCAGGGCTGACAGCTATACAGACATTGCATCTCACTAACTACATCAACCTAAGCGTTACGCCTCTCATGGAGGTGGAGTTATTAGGTCAATATAGTGGGGGACTTATAGTGGTGGGAGTAATACTGCAGTGTAGACACTTACATAGTTAGGTCAACAAAAGCTTCCTTATGTCAATCTAACTCTGTAGTGTAGACCTGGCAGGAGAGTCTTTGCTAGTCAAGGACTCTTCATGATTTCAAGAGATTTAGTGTAAACCCCTAAAAGGCGGAATTCTTGATGAAAGCAGCTAGACAAACAACAGCGATTGATTACAAATATAATACAGTTTTCAGGAAAATGAAATCCTATGGATCCTGTAAATTCCACAGAATTGAAATGGTATAACTGAGAAGGGAATTTGGTCTCATGGAATGGGGTAAATCATGCCTTACAAACAAAAACCATAACAAGCTGATGTAGCATCTGGCACACATGGCAGCCTGATTTCCCATGGCAGGATGATTTCCCATTGGAGTGGCACACTGTGTTGAGCTTTTCACTGCACCAGTCGAGGAGGAGGAGTGTATTTGGTGAAACCAGGGCTCATTAGCATTTCCAAGGACGTAAGAATGCCTGTTAGCTGGATTGCAACCAGCCACAGCTCCTTACCCGCGAACCGTGCTCCCTTTGGTTTTGGTGCAAGCTCTAGTGTCATACATAGTCATAGCTACCATCATACTGTTCTGTGCCATGGATGCCAGCTGCTCACTCACATGACATACAGTGCTATCTGTAGGATGGGTTTTGGCTTCTTGCTTCCCTTTCCTTCATTGCAAACCTGCATGTGAAAGGGCAAAATTTGGTCCTATATATTTGGGGGTATATGATAAATGTAGTTGATCACATCTCACAAGTATCTTGCCAAACTGCCAAATGAATCAGATCTCTTGTAACTGTGTTAGTCCCGGGATATTAGCCAGACCAGGTGGGTGAGGTAATAGCTTTTACTGGATCTGAAGAAGAGCTCTGTGTAAGCTCAAAAGCTTGTTTCTCTCACCAACAGAAGTAGATCCAATAAAAGATGTTACCTCACCCACCTTGTCTCACTAAATGAATCAGAGATAAGATTGAAATGCTTCCCTCTTTCCTAGGACTATAGCAACGAACTTTGTTTGAAGTAGACTGGATTTAGGCTGGTTCTCCGTTCAGTCTAACCAAAGACTCAGACCTTGGAGAAAGGAAGCAAAGCACCATTTGCAGTGCCACAGGTCTGCACCCTACCAGCACCCCCTCAGAAATCAACTCGGCATTGCTTTGTAAGAGCACTGCTACTTGTAAAGGGAGACTGTCAGAACTCTTCCCTTCTCCTTTCCAGGGTACAGACAATGCTCTGACTGCTTTCTTTGCCTTTATAGAAGCAGCTGGAAGGCTTGCTTCAAACATGACTCTTGCACTGCACATTTAGCAAAACCACAAAGGCACCATTCCCCATGAAGTGAACGTGAGTGACAGACAGTGCTGTCACTAAACACAAAGTTTTCTAACCCAGTTTCCAGTCTATATAGAAGAAGTGGTGACTCCCAAGTGTAGTTATAACTTTACTATAGAGTAGTATAGAACTTTACTATTGATTTATTTGTGGTGAATAACATCTGTTGTGAATTTAGCCCTTGTTTTCTTTTGTCAAATTGTTTTGGATCTCTGTGGATGTATTTGTTGTTCAGAACTATTCTCTGGTTAATTTGGTCAAAGAGTTTTCAGCCTGCGCCTTGTTTACTTTGGCTAGCCAATGTTTATTGTGATTGGCCCTTAAGTCACTGGATATTGCTTTTGGTCCCTGTTTGAATACCTTTGATTTCTTAAACAGGAAATTAGTGAATAATAAATTATCTTGTTCATATACTAATGCCCTTTTTTCATGCCAATTCATGAATATTTGTGAATATCGAAGAAGAAGGGGGCATGAACATGCTCGATCAAGCAGCGATATGGAATTCAGAAAAAAAAAAGCTTGCAAACACTGATAATATGAGATTCATACTAACTTGTAAGTTTTGATTGCAATAAATATGGTTTAATAATAACAGGAAACTTTGTCCAGCATAGTAAATGTGTTGAGGAAATTCAGGAAAGGTGACTGTTGGAAAGTCACACTTTTTTATTTTATTTAAGCTGGTGAAACTTGAAAGGAAATTTTGAAGTTATTTTACCATCAAAACGTAAAGTAAAAGTACTGCAATATAAAGAGGATGATATTGGGGATTTTCAATATGCCACCTGTTCACCCAGAAATGAATTAATCAATGCTCTTTGTTTCCCTCTCTCTTCTCCCTTTCCTTTCTTTCTTACTAATTTTCTGTGTCTTGTTTCAAATTAGACTGCAATCCCTTTGCAGCAGGGACTGTATCTTCCTATATGTTCTTAGTGTGTGTGGTACAATGGGATCCCTGCCTGGGCTATTAGGGCAATATCATCATCTTACTACTAATCTACAAAATAGAAATGAGAACAGGAGGAGGAGGGAGACACAACTCGAGGAGCCTGATCCTTAGCTGATGTAAACTGGCATAGCTCCATTGAAGTCTATGGAGCTATGCCAAGTCATACTAGTAGAGGACCTGACTGTAATAGCATATTAGGAAATGGTTAACTTTCATGTTCAAACTTGTAATCTGTGCTGGCCTGACCCATGCTTTTATCACGCTCTCCGTCTAGATATAATTGAGTATAGAGCATAAGCCCTGGTATGGCAAAATTTGGTAACACTGGGATTCCGGACAGGAAGCTTCTCAAATCTCCACTCACAGACTTTCCTCCTAACGTTTCTGTGGAGAGAGGAAGCTGAGTTCGCTCACTCCCCGTGGAAGAAACAGTGGGTTCTGCTCTCCTAAACCAATGGAGTATGGGCATGCATGAGGATCTTAGGAGAACCAGAGGAGTGGAGTTTCAGGGCCACAGCCATGGTGCTCCCATGAGAGACATCCTCCTCTCAGGCACCCCAGCTCTTCCAGGAGTCGTATTGCAGCCATACATGAGAAATTACTGCTGGCTCATCATTTTTGGGTGGATTTATGTGTGGAGTTGAGGGGAGAATGGGATGGAGGTCTGTCACCACGTTACACCTCTCCCAGAACTGCACAACACCTGTCTTATAGATGGGCTCCATAATATCTTGGTGTTAAGGGGAGAACATAGCAGAGCTGCCCCTCTTCCCTCCCCCAGTTTGGTTCTCCTCCCTTTGTCACAGTTTGCTGCTGTCTATCCAAGGGAGGGCAGCATGGTGCCCTTGAGTCTAAGCTGTGTTGAAATATAGACCTTGTTCACTGCAGTGCTTCTCATTTGGATTTCTGATGTTGCAATCTTTTTTTCTTTTAATTAAAGATTTAGGACCAGATCCAGGCCTGGTGTAAATTGTCATTAAGCTTTTCTAAACGAGAGAGATAGAGATGAACCACTGATGTTTCTAGTAATACTGAATCAAATTTAAGGTTCATATTGTTTTACTATTATTTTTTCTCCAAATATTCTTGCTTCTTCTAAATGTCATGTCTTTTCGCAGGTTGATTACAGGTAGCATTCAGAATAACAGTGCCTTACAATGCTGGGTATTATGTAGGCAGAATTCAATAGCACAAAGGGTTTCAAAAACTATTTTTCTTTTTTTCTACCACAATGATTCCTAGCCCATTCATCATAAAACACTAAAAATCAAAGAGCAATATTCACGAGCTTCCTAGTACAGTATGTTAAACCCTGATAACTGTCAGAAAGAGGCTGTCTGTAAGGGAAGAGCCAGGTAGCAGTACAGAAACCAAAAAAAACAAAAACAAAAACAACACCATGTTGGGGGAAAAAGTACTAAAGAATAAAAGGAGAGAAAATTGGCTAAATAAAGGGACCAAACAGAACTCGTACAATTTGTTTGTCATGCTGCCACTTTGTTAGCACATATGAGCTATGTTAAAGAAAGACTATATCATTGGTTCTGGAATTCTGCATTTTCAGAACACACTCATTTGGGGGACCATATTTGCTGGCAGCGTATACTTCTCATGCATAGACACTAATTGATTGTGGTTTCCACATATATGTTAGTTTGAAATAATTTAACAAATGTTTAACGCAAAATCTTTCAGCCTATGGATTTCCCATGAACAGTTTGCCATGAAAATTTGATAATCAAAATATGAGCTGTTTTCAGGAGATGCACAGGAAGGTCATGGTATATTTCGGTTCCCTAACTAAATGAGTGTAACACTTAGCATCAGGTTTTTGTTTTGAATTGTCACGATTACAAAATAGAAATTCCTAGTTCATTAACATTCCCCATATTCATTTAAAATTCCCTGTTTTGGTGAACAGTTGTGCCAGTAAACTTTTCACGAGAATATCTGTAGAAAGTGAGCACGAAACCCCCACCACCACAATTGTGATTGAAATGAATTTCTTTTCAAATTGGATTGACTGTTAACAAATAATCTTTTTCAACTCTTTGCTAGGTCTAATCAGGACATTGGCAATAATGTTGCCAAACATTTTCTTTATTGCCATGAGATGAGATGAAAGAAAGAAGCATGAAATATAAACTCCTTGACAAGCTTTTTTAAATTAAAATGTCTGAATGAGATCTTACCATAGAGACATCATAGTGAAAACCACTCAGAAGTGGGAAACTGTGGAGGAGAGAAGGTATGTAAACTAATCACAACATTTAAGATAGTAAATGCTGCCGATTTTTTGTGGAATGTCCTGTATTCACCAAGAAAGGAGAAAACACTGAAGTACATGGTCTCCAGATATCTGTTTACAACTTAATGCCTTTCTCAGTATTTAAAAGTGTTTCAATATATCCTTATTGTAGCAGCAGCCATAGTTATAGCTGACTGCTCATATCCATTTCAAACCCTTGTTTTCAGGGATTTGCGTTTGGCTTAGACCTCGTCATTAGTGGCAAATAGAAGAGGCTAATTGAGATGGATCTGTATGGATCTACCCTGCTGTCATTTCCCCCACCTTTCAACAGAACATGGCTACCATTCTTTTATACTGTCTTTCAGACGAAAGAGCTGTCTGCTGCCACTCCATGGCTAAGACTCAAAAATCTTACATGGAGCAAGGCAGTTTCTTTCCATCCATTCTCTGAATCTAGATTCTTTCCAATCACCTTAGGAAGTCTAAGGTCCACTAAGATTTGGGTGGAGATCTATAGTTTTCTATAACCCCTTAGATGACTGCCTGTTTTGGCTTACTTCTCTCATCTCTTCAGCCGTCACAGCTAGCTTATTTCTAGGCAAGAGGACAGAATGAAAAGCTTCTCTCAAATCCAGCCATCATTCATTTCTCCTTTGTTATATCAGCCAGCAGGAATTACCCTCTCCACTCTGGGAAACCATATCATTTTTAAAACAAGCCTCTCATCTACTAATCCAGTTTCAAACCCTGTTAGGCAATCTGGATTAAGTAGAGTATAACTGAGTTATCCTGTTGGATTGATTGTGTAGACTTGTGTCTTCAGCACAGTTAGCAGAGTTCTCACTTGGAAAGTCTGAGACCCTAGGGTCTCAAGCACTAATAGTGTCTTCTCCACCATGAATAATTGCTTAGATCTGTATGGACTGCATTCCATCACAGAAGTGTGTTGGGAGCCTGCATATTAAAATTTCATAACAAAACTTGAAACCAGACTAAACAGACATTGTTATGAACTAAACCCTTAGGGCTTGACTACACATGGAGTTATTCAGGAATAGATACTCTGGACTAACTCTTTCTGGATAAGTCCATGTATGGACATTCTTATTAGATTGTAAACTCTTTGGGGAAAGGGGCTGTCTTTTTGTTCTGCCTTTGTGCAGTGCTTAGCATAACGGGCTCTTGGTCCTTGACAAGGCCTCATAGGCACTATGGTAATACAAATAATAATGCCAAAAGAAGTCATCATCCACTCTGGGAGAAAATTAAGGTAAATCAGAAAAATATATTTTTATTCTGAAATAAGTGTGTCCACGTATGGAGTTATTCAGGAATGGCTATTCCACATAAAATTCATACTCTACTTTATTCAAGAATAACTTTCATATGTAGACAAGCCCTTATCAGATTCACCAATAGCTTTGAAGTTTCTAAACCTAGGCCAAGTTTTGAGTGAATCTGAGGCAGTTTTTGGTTTCAGGTGTCAAGTAAACAGAACTCAAAAATTTGAGATACATTTCTGAGTTTCTGGATCTGTTTGTACCTGAAATTCCAAAGAAAACTCAAGGCATACCCGTCCACACGAGTCAAAACCACGGAGTTTCACACACCCTTAACTGTGTAGACAAATGACAGATCCCTGATATCGGCATAGCTATAACAAAAATACCGTTATGTTCATAACAGAACCTCAGCTACTTTTTCATTTGTTTTGTATTTATTTTCTAAATTTCAACACAGAAATTCATATAAGAATACAACATATAAAACAAAGTGTTAAAGATTCATGCAATGAATTTCCAGTAACCTAATGTAGTGCACCTTGAAGCCTGTAATATCCATAAAGAATGTATTACCGTCCCAGTCTTTTGTGGTGAAAGTTGGAACTTAACGTTGTCTTGAAGCAGTTCTTTAATTTGCTATACATTGTTAATAGAGAAAATACGTAGCTATGCATTGAAAAAGATGTCATTCCAAACAGTGTATGACTGTAAATTGTGGGTGTCGTATATATCCTGGACAGTATTATTGATTGTACATAATGGGAAGCTTCATGTTTAACTATGGAGAGACAGGGCATCTCTCCATAGTGGAAATCCTGGCCTCATTAAAGTCAATGGCTAAACTCCCATTGACTTCAGTGAGGTAAGGGTTTCACTCATTCTCTCTCCAGATAGAATATAATTAAAGGGAAGTCAACAATTCCACAATGACTTTTTTAGGATTTTGGCCACAGTTATTACTACTTAGTTAAATGTTGCAAAAATGATTGGGGAGATGAATGAAAAAGCATGTGTTATCACTATAGATCGTGGAGCAAATTCTATTAGCACACCCACAGCCTGAGGACCTGAGTTCTGTGATGTGGAGATCTGTGCAGTTTGGGACAAAGAATCTTCTTCTTTTGCTGAGGAATAGTAGTGAAGCTGCTCCTAACCTGTGCTCCCAGTACAGCCTCTCATCCCCATGTCTAGTGATCAACTGACCCATTGAGTCAGAGAGCCATTAACCACCCTTCCATCCTGCTCACAGCCTCATCCAGAGTACAGCCCTTGTGGAGCTGTGCTCTATGGTGTACAAGGCATCCAGAATCCCTTTGCTTCTGAATACAAGACTGATTCAGCAAAGCTGACAGCTCTTTTCTCTTTAGCTGTCTCAGTTAGCAGTGATGTCTGTGTGAGTTGTGTTGGGGACAGGGCCGGCGCAACCCATTAGGCAACGTAGGCAGTTGCCTAGGGCACTAACATTTGGGGGGCAGTGACCATGGCGGCTGGATCTTTGGCCGCCTTGGTCGTTGGCGGTATTTCGGGGGCGGGACCTTCTGCCGCCTCTGTTGGGGGCGGCATTTCGGGGGCGGGACCTCTGGTTGGGGAGATGCAATTGCTACACTTACAGAGTCAGAGCTCAACATCTTAGTTTTGGATGCTCACTTGTTCTTGGTAGCCCTCAGTAGTATCTTAATTTGAGAGGTCTCTTAATAGGCAAGTTCCAGTTTTTGTTCCTTTTCTGCTTCTTATCACATATCAGGTCCTTTCTCCAGTGTAGTTATTTTGACCTCTCATGAGATTTCACTACCATGGAATCAGAACTTAAAACCCAGATTTTGTCTCAGGCCCCAAACTCAAATCCAGCCTAACCGTCATCCACAGCCAAATATCTTCTATCTGCCCCACCTCTAATTTTAACTGTTTAGGCCTTCTCCAGATCTTGATGCCTATCCAAAGTTACTATTTCTAACATCACAACCTGTTTAAAAATCCAGCTATACATGCACTACAACCAGTTGAAAAGGCATTTGATAAATTTATAGATACTTTTCTATAATGTTAAACATACAAGAAAAAGAGCAAAGAAAATGTCTCAAGTGAGTAAATGTTGCACATAAGCACCGAAAGCATCTATAACACTCTGCCTTTCAGAAAATCAATATATACAAACTCCAAACAAACCTCTCTAACTCTCAAAACAAGACAGCGCTGTTCTGCTTTTAATAATACTGGATGTAACAAAACAGAAGTATAATGGGACCTATTCACAGCGAGCAGGGAAAGCAAAGAGTGGACAATGGCCAGAGAAGAGGTGGATTCTCTCAACTCACATGGAAAATCACACTAAAAATTAACACTAAATGCCTCTGCAGTGTGCCCCTCTCTATGCTAGTTGCTGGAATGAAGCAAAGCAGGAAAAAAGCACCACCATTCCTGTATTCATACAATGCTAAATGGGATAGGAAATCTGGGCCACCCTCCTGACTAAAACAAGTTCTAGAACTTTATTGCTTCTGTAGTTTTGCTCACTGCGCAATTTCTAGAGAAAATTATAGCTAAAATGAAGGGTAATTCTTCCCCCCCTGCTTCTTATCCTTCTCATATTCCTCTCCCCCACTCCGATTCTTCTCGCTAATCTACCTGTATTAGGTATTTCTAGAGGGCACATCACTGTAACATCTATGAGGCAAATCTTTTTAGTGTGAGAAAGCAAAGCACGTAGTGAATGGAAGTTTGCATGCACACCTAACTTGGTATGAAGGGGAAATGTATTTTTAAAAACTCTGTTGCCCCTTTATATGGGGCCAAAAGGCAGCTGGAACTGGCCAGCTGAAAATCCCTGGAGGTAGTGGGGAGCTCTCAGCTGCTGTAATCTTGCACCAGAGTTGGAGGAAGGAAGGGGGCATGGCTGTGCTCTGGGTTTCCCCAGCTGGCAGATAGTCCCTTTGGGCCATTGCCAGCTGGCATAGGTTAGAGGAGCTCTGATTTCAGTGGGAGGTGGGGCTTTGGCACTTTGCAGGATCCAGTCCTAACAGTGTAAGGGTCAGGGTTCTGGCTGCTGCCTATGGGAGAACTAGAAGGGAAAGTGCTCCCAAAAGCACACTCTCCTCCCCACCTTTGTGCCCCTGTGGAATCTGGCTCTTGGTAGTGTCAGAGTTAGTGGGCCACAGTCTGATCTCAGTTACACTGATAAGTAGCCCCATACAAGTCAATGGATGAAATCTCCCATTCATTTAAATAGGGTCAGGTTTTCACCCAGTGTATTTGCACTGCATAACTGAGATCAGAATGTATCCCAATATGATCATCTGCTGTTAGAATAATTGCACTTCCATTAAAGTGTGTGTAATGTTTTCCCCATTAATACAATTCTAGGTTGATTGATGTTTACCAAGTTCCTGATGCAGACAAATATTATTCCAAACAATGTACATGTAAAAAAGGGGAAAAAAATCTTAGGCTCTATTCCTGCAAATGTACTTAACTTGAAGCATTTGAGCAGTCCCATTGACTTTGATGGGATTACTCCTGTGCATAAATTTACTCCTGTGGGACTGGGGCCCTAGTCAGTAACATAAAAGGTTTGACCAGTACAACTGACAGCAGAATTTGGCCCATGATACTATAAAACAACTATGTTAGAGAAGGGTTTACTAACTATTCCAACGGCTCAACAAGACACAGATAGAAAGAACATGATTTTCTGGGTGGGGGGAGTTTATGCATATTGAGCAAAAAGAAGTGCCAGATATTAGAGGTCCAAATATGAGAAATAAACCAAAATATGTTAATCAAGATTTTTTTTTTAAATCCCCCATGAGAAATCCTAAAGAAACATGAACAGCTACAGCCAGTTCTCCAGACAACTTTCCCTTTGACTGGTGGGAGAGACAGGGCCGGTGCAAGGAAGTTTCGTGCCCTAGGCGAAACTTTGACCTTGCCCCCCCCCCCCCCAGCCCTGCGGCAGCTCCCCGCCCCCCCCACACCCTGAGGCGCCCCACTGTGGCGGCGCCCCTCCCGCGGCAGCTCTCCCCCCCGAGAGCCGTGCGGCAGCTCCCCACCCCAGCTCACCTCTGCTCCGCCTCCCTGCCGAGCACGCCGCCCCCACTCTAATTCTCCTCCCCTCCCAGGCTTGCGGTGCCAAACAGCTGATTGGCACCGCAAGCCTGGGAGGCGGGAGAAGTGGAGTGGCCTTTGCGCTGGGAGAGGGAGTCTGAGCTGCACGTGTCAGCGCGCCACCGGCAGCCCAGCCCAGGAACGCTGTAAAAAAAAATTGGGGGCACCGCTTTTTGGTGCCCCCAAATCTTGGCACCCTAGGCAACTGCCTAGTTTGCCTTAATGGTAGCACAGGCCCTGCACATAATAGTTTAGTCTCCTGTGAGCTGTAGCACCTTGGTCTAATTTCAGTAGTTGGGTTTAGTGTGCAGGTGCTGTTGGTGATCTGTGATATACAGGAGGTCAGAATAGATAGTCTGATTGTCTCTTCTGGCCTTGAATTCTATAGCCTGATGACTAATAGATCCTGAAGGAAAGAAGGGGGATTCCAAGGTAATACTGGGGTTGTGGATACAAGCATCAATAGCATTGATGACAAAAGAGGTGTGTTTAGCAGAGTAGCGGTGTAATAGAAAAGAAGCAGAATTGTACTCCATGTGTTCTTTGGGTTAGGTCTCCTGAGTCAGGAAGTTCCCTAATAAGGGTGTCCTCTTGTGCAGGTTTCATTGTAAAGGACAAAGATGACGTATAGGTTTTCTTCACAATTCCCAGGGTTTCACAAAGTGCATACACTTGTGAGTGGCAAGCTTCAAGTGACAAAAAAGAGCCCTCAGCAAACTAAATCAAAAGTCATAACATTTTTTTCCAAAGGAGCCCTGAGGTTCCTTCCTCAAGAGATAGATAGCTCATGATAAATTAAATTACAATCTGCTTAATATATGCTAATGCTTTATTTTCACTGCACAAGTATTCTTGTCTCTTACCCATTGGTCCTAATTATCTAACATTACCATAAACTTGTAGTTGCATGTGGTATGTTAGCTCCTTCTAAACTTTATTTCAGATAACTTTCCATCTTATTCATCAGCAGGTAATTTTATAGCTCACGGACACGGCTCACACAGAGTAATGTAGCTCCTTCAGATTTCTACACACACACACACACACACACACAAAAGACAAGACCCAGACCAGCCAATCTCCCACTGATCGCTCTAGTGAAGTGATATTCCCATCACAATTCCTGCTGTAATCACTCGACTAATCTTGCTCTCTCTCCTTCCCGCTTTAGATTCTCCATATCATTACACATGTTAACTCCCTCCCAGCAAACCCACCAGTTGTAGAATTTAAATAAAGAGATTTAAATTATTCTGAGAATCAATGGAGATAATCAGTAAACCCTAGTAGACAAATAAGTGGGACACCTTGGATAGGAATCAAAGTGTGGAAGAGTGTGTGATAGGCTAGGAAAGATGAGAGGAAATGACTTCCTAGAATGCAGCAACAATTTCTTGCTAGCAGCTATGTAGCCCTTCAGTGACCTTTATCACAGTCTCCTACTGTTGTTACTACAGTTTCTCAGCCCAGTTCTCTTATTTAGCTGCTGTTCTTGCAATTTTCTTGGTCAGATACACTATCTAGCTGATGTAGAGGCTACATTTTCCCTGGTCAGACCCTTTTTGTGCAGCTGCTGCAGTTCTTGCATTTCCCGTTCCCTCAGGGTGACCAGACAGCAACTGTGAAAAATCGGGACACCTTTTCTTTCGAGGCGGGGAAGGAGAGGAATATAGTTGCATATATAAGATGATAAAATAGAAGGTGCACATAGGCCTACCTTGTACTGTAGATGGCACGGTTCTCCATTTTCAACACTAGCCATCATTTACTTCTTGGATGACTTGGCCATGCATCTAACATCCTTTCTGCCAATTAGATAGGTGTAGAATTCCTTGCAGATCGTGATGAAATTAATTTTTACATGTATTTCTGACCTCTCCAGCTCAATCCTACTTCTCTTCTTCCCATAAGTCCACACAGCTTTCAATTATGCACTCTAAGTATTGCAGACTGGTATACTGAATATACATGAATTAAACCATGTTAGGAAGATTAGCACCGTCTCTCCTACTGCTGAGCACCTAAACCCAGAGTTCCCCAACAGTTCCCGCTCCCCCCCCCACTCCAAGTTCAAGACAATTTCTCAAACAGCTCAAAACTCATCAAGGTCCACAGTACTCTGGAGATTTGTCGTTGTTACAGCCGCAGCCAGATCCCTGAACTCCAGCTTCTTCTCTTGCAGGAGCACCGCCAGCTTTTTTGCTGCCCTAGGCCGCGGAAGGTCCCACCCCCGAAATACCGCCCCCGACAGAGGCAGCAGAAGGTCCTGACCCCGAAATACCGCCGATGACCAGGACGGCCGAAGATCTGGTCACCGCCCCCCAAATGTTAGCACCCTAGGCGACCGCCTAGCTCGCCTAATGGGTTGCGCTGGCCCTGTTCTCTTGGCTGAAATTAAAGCACTGAATGTTGTACAAGTAGCCGCTAGTGAAAAAGTCAAACCTTTTCTCCCGATAGTCAACAGAAATATCATAACATTTGGTCAAGTCCTTGCAAAGGGTTTCTGAAGATAAAGGTGTCATTCCAGTGAACGCATTCTTGACTTTAGTACTGAAGAATTGGTCATGTTTTCATTGCTGTAGCTTTATTCGCAGGCCGTTCATTATGGCATACACTTTACACATTGTCACACCAGAGCACAGTATCGCTAAACACCTGAAATATATTCTGTAGAAAACAGAGGTGAAGCTCAACACCGGACCTCTTTCGCCATGCTCACTCTCCGCAAACAGAGGCCACAAACTGCATGGACATTAGTCACTGCCTAGAGAAACAAAGTAGCTGTTGACAGCTTGCCAAGTGTTAACCATTCTGTTCACAGCTGGGAAAAGACTCAACCAACACGTTGGGATGTGCATACTCAACATCCACAAACTCAATCATGTCCTTTAGCACGGCCACTCTCTTAGTAGAACTGCTGAAGTGATTAAATGTCTTAATCACCAGTGACTCAGTGCTCACTTTTAGAGCATTGCTTGCATGTTTCACTGCATTATGCACAATGTGGGCTGAGCGGTTGGCAGGTAAAATATTTTCATTCTCCTTTTTCCGGTTCTGGAATACAGATTTCCGCCTGCTGTAATTAACATTTGCTTTGTCAGTGCCAAAAAAAGAAACAAGGGGGTAAGATAAAATCATGTTCTTTCTATCTGTTTCTTGTTGAGCCATTTGAATAGTAGTAATCCCTCCTCTAACATAGTTGTTTATTGCATCTGAAGAAGTGAGGTTCTTACCCACGAAAGCTTATGCTCCCAATACTTCTGTTAGTCTTAAAGGTGCCACAGGACCCTCTGTTGCTTTTTATAGTTGTTTTATAGTATTGTGGGCCAAATTCTGCTCTCAGTTATACTAGTCAAATCATTTTTGCTACTGACTAGGGCCCCAGTCCCACAGGAGTAAATTTATGCACAGGAGTAATCCCATTGAAGTCAATGGGACTGCTCAGATGCTTAAAGTTAAGCACAGGCATAAGCATTTGCAGAAACAGAGTCTAAGATTCTTTTCCCTTTTTTTACGTATACATTGTTTGGAATAATATCTTTCTGGGTTAGAAACTTGATAAACATCAATCAACCTAGAATTGTATTAATGGGGGAAAAATTACACACTTGTGAAACCTGTCTCTTATTCTGTTCCTGGAACATCAATATAAATATATCGGCTTGTAGGGCCTCCATTCATGGAGTACCAGAGCATGTCCTAAGAATTAAACCACAAAACAAAAGAAAGAGAAATAACAGCCCCCTTCCTTCCTTGTTACCCTGTGGGGAAAATAGCTTGATTCATTTATAGAGTTTTGGTTTGTTTGTTTGAAGAAATTATTGAGGGAAACTAAGCCACAGAAATGAGGTTTCCATTGTGCTTTGAATGAGATTAGTTCCATGGTCATTTTTCTCTAAGGCCCCTTTGCTAGAGCCACCTCCTGTAAAAGTTCTGTCTCCTTCACTTGTGAGCATTCTCCTCTTTGCTGCTAGGCTCATTGTTTGGTGGAAAGCAGTGGTCATGGAAGGTCATGGTCAAGGAGGGGAGAGGTGATCTCTCAGGTAGCTAGGGCCAGTCCTACAGACAGGGCCGGCTCTGTTTTTTTTGCCACCCTAGGCAAAAAAGTCTCCTGCCGCCCCTGGCCCCCCTGGCAGGGAGCGCCGTGGGGAGGGCGGAGAGCCCGGCCATGGCCCCGCTCTCCCCGGCCGGCTGGAGCGCCGGGGGAGGGCAGAGACCCCGGCCGCGGCCCTGCTCTTCCCTCAGGGTCGGCTCCAGGCATCAGCCTACCAAGCACGTGCTTGGGGCGGCACCTGGAGAGAGGCGGCGCTCCGACCGGCCGGAGCGCCGGGAGGAGGGCAGAGAGTCCGGCCGGGGCCCCGCTCTCCCCGACCGGCCGGAGCGCCGGGAGGAGGGAGGAGAGCCCGGCCGGGGCCCCGCTCTCCCCGACCAGCTGGAGCGCCGGGAGGAGGGCAGAGAGCCCGGCCGCGGCCCCGCTCTCCCCGGCCGGCTGGAGCGCTGCCCCTCTCCAAGTGCCGCCCCAAGCACGTGCTTGGTAGGCTGGTGCCTGGAGCCGGCCCTGCCTACAGAGGGCTTAGAATTTCAGGATGCAGAACTTGAACTGGACTTTATATTCAATGGGGAGCCAATGCAGAAAGCCAGAGCCCTGGCGTGAAGTGTTCATGGTGACCTGTATTACTAATTAGATGAGTGCACCAGTTGGTGTTTTTCAGCATATGTGGTGTCATTCCTAGACATGAACTGAAATAACATGAATTTTGAACATTTCATAGTTTAATCAAATTGATTTGTTATTTGATAAAATTATTTCATGGATTCCCCCCCCCCAATTTTGTTTACTCTTGCTATATTTGGAATTCAGGATTTGTTACTTAGTTGTTTATGCCCTGATTTGGCAAAGCATTTAAACACCTGCTTAACTTGAAGAATGTGAGTAATTCCATCCCATCCCTATTCAGCAAATCACTTAAGCACAACTGGTGCATAGCCAGTTGGAAAAGCATACTCAGAGAGTAGTTATCCATGGTTCACAATCAACCTGGAAGGGCATATCATGTGAGGTCCCAAAGGGATCTGTCCTGGGTCCAGTTCCATTCAATATCTTCATAAATGATTTGGATAAGGGCATAGAGAGTACACTTATTAAGTTTGCGGATGGATGATACCAAGCTGGAGGGGTTGCAAGTGCTTTGGAGGACAGAAGTAGAATTCAAAATGATCTTGACTAACTGGAGAAATGATATGAAGTAAATAGGATGAAATTCAATAAGAAGAAATGCAAAGTATTACCCTTAGGAAGGAATAATCAATTGCATAAATACAAAATGGGAAATGACTGCTTAGGAGGGAGTACTGCAGAAAAAGATCTGGGGTTATAGTGGATCATAAATTAAATGAGTCAACAAAAAAGTGAACATCTTTCTGAGATGTATTAGCAGGAGTATCTGCAAGCGAGACAGTAATTCTTCCATTCTACTTAGCACTGATAAGGCCTCAACTGGAGTACTGTGTCCGGTTCTAGACACCACACTTCAGGAAAGATGTGGACAAATTGGAGGAAGAGAAGAGCAACAGAAATGATTCAGGGTTTAGAAAACGTGATCTATGAGGAAAGATTGAAAAAATTGGGTTTGTTTAGTCTGGAGAAGAGAAGCCTGGGGAGGGAGGGAGGAACATAGGTCTTCAAGTACATAAAAGGTTGTTATAAAGAGGAGTGTGTTAAATTGTTCTCCTTAACCACTGAGGACAGGACAAGAAGTAATGGTCTTAAATTGCAGCCAGGGAGATTTTTACTAATGTCTAATCTAAAATTCCTCACTGTACAGGTAGCTAAGCACTGGAATAAATTGCCTAGGGGAGGCTATGGAGGTTTTTCATCATTGGAGGTTTTAAAGAGCAGGTTAGACAAACACCTGTCAGGGATGGTCTAGATAATTCTTAGTCCTGTCTCAGTGCAGGGGACTTGGACTAGATAACATATTGAGGATCCTTCTAGTCCTTCATGTCTATGATTATATGTGAATTTCTTTTTCAATACTCACTCAGCTCCAATTAATGCACTACATAGCTGTTTGTTGTTTCTCATTTTTAATTCAGCTGAGTACTTCAGTGCGACTTGTAAGGGTCTGTCTACAATGTAAATGTAGGTCTGATTGTAATGCGGGTAGGCATACCCATGTTAACTTTAATCTAACTGGTGGGGGTAGCAATCGCGTTGAAGACCTGGTGGTGTGGACTAGCCATCCCAGCATAAACCCACCAGGGATTCTGGGTACATAATAAGGTTGCTAGCCTACATTGAAGCATGTACTGTGACAACTTCACTGCTGTTGTTATGCCCAATCACCAGGATTAAAGCTAGTGTTGCTATTTCTACTGGTGCTACAATCACACCTTAATTTGTGGTGTAGACATACCTTAGGAGACAACACAGAACAACAAAAGTTTCTTCGCTGCTGACTTTGGGTCTGTTTAAATGTGTGAAAAGACAATGGACAAAATATGTGTTGCCAATTGTTCTGATGTTATTGTAAAAGTTAGTGAGTCCTGTGATATTTAGTATTTTTCTTAAAGCCTCAGCTCCTGGATTTGTGTTCTGTGAGAATCTCAACTTTTGTTAACACCCCTCCAAACCCCCCCCCCCAGAAAATCGAAAAAACAAACATAAACCTCCCGGTGTTTCTAGGTCCCATAGATGCAGAAAAAAACTTGAAAACATGAACCCCAAAGGCTCAAACTCAAGAAGGCCCACAAAAAGAATGCATTATCTCAAGATTTCTGAACCAATGTCATAAATTTGTGGTGCCTGGCTCATGATTTTTGAATGCTTGAGGTTGGAAATTATTATTAAATATTATATTATATTATTAAAATATTAACTGAAATATGTTAATCAAACAGGGACCAACACTAACTTGGTTAATCCTGCAGTAATAAAGCAAAACCTTCTGAAGTCACATTTCCATTTATTGCTAAATAAATTGTCTAAAACATTTTTATAAAGTGATGGGTAATAATTTACTTTGGTGCATGATGCAGTAAAAATACAACGACACTTACACTTTTAATGTTACTTAATTTTCTTTTTACTATTGCAGAAAACTCATCAACAGTTAGAGAAGTTATTTGCAGTGTTCTTCGCCTAGAATATATGTATATTATCTTCACCTACTGTGGCATATCTTCTGCCATGCTTGTTATCTGGCTCTAGCCTCCCATTAACTGAATCCCTGGTGGAAAGCCGTTTCCCTACATTATATTGTAATGCTCTTGTTAATGATAAATTGATGAAGAGCTGCTTTTTTAGATTAGGTGAGTGGTCCTTTGATAATGGGGTTGGAATCAGGCCAGGGGTTTTATACTACTTTGCCTGGAGGGTGAGAACCAACTAAAATATTCCTTTCTTGTGTTCTGCTAGAAAGTGAGATAGTCAAAGAATTTCAGCTTTTAATTTTAACAGAGCAGTTCAAGCCTAGTTTATGTGGTTGGTATTTTTAGACGTTGTCTTTATCTTGTCCCATATTTCTAATACATTATTAAAGAAAGGTACTTCTCATGTAATTAGAGAGCCAAGCACCTTTTAAACAAGATCAACTTTCATATGATGTCTGAATTGACGAGGTCCATTGTATATGGCAAAAGATCATAAGCAAAATCCTTTTTGCATATTTCAAAGTTAAGATCAATTGTTATCCTTTTCCAGTTTAAAATACATGATATTGGTGCTTTTATTATAACAGAAAAGTGTTAGAATATTTATGATTTGCACTTTGACATCAATATAGACCTTTTCTATTATTTTCCTCTTTGTGCAAATGATGTCAGCATATCTTTAAGTCCATAGACATGTAATTAAAATCCACTTTTAAAATAGTTCATGAAATCAAAGTAAAATACATTTTTTTAAAAACGATGAAATATTTTAAAGCTCCCATTTAAAAATATCATTTAAAAAGTCAGTTAAAATAAAACAGCATCTGAAACCAAACAATTGCTATTTTTCACTCCTGTGACTCTCAAATTCATTATGTATCTCAAAATAGCTGCCTATTATGTGCTTGTGTATGGCCAATAGGGGTCCAAATAAGACGAAAAAGGAGTGGTCATATACAGTACCCTGTCCGCTAGAAAAATTATCTTTCTTCTCTTATCCTTTACAAACACAATCGTCTATCACCATTTAGCTCCTCTGCAATCTTGATGTTGCAACAATGCTGAGCTGATCTCTCAATTTGATATATTTATAAAATTTAGATACCATCCTATTCTAAAGCTTTTTGGTGGTAATGAAGTGAAATATCCTCTTAATCCCCCCCTAAAAATCAATAAATTCTTTAATCATTATACAAAAAGACAGAACGGTGAATATGGCCCCAAAAGTGAGATAGTCACATAGCATGTGACTATTTTCTTTTCTAAAAATGTGGGGAAAATCTTGGGAAAACAAACTTCTATTTTTTGTGATTGTCATTAGGTCACCATAGCTTCAGTATTCTTAGTAATATTATCACTAGCGATAATATAAAAATCAATTAATAAATATTATCACAAATATGATGAGAATTGGCCTCTTTTATTCATGGGGCCATATAATTAATTGTTCATGAGTATTCAGACTACTACTGATTAATCTGGGAAAATGTTTGTGAATCACTCTAGTTTCTGAAAGTTTAGCACAAATAATTATCTGAAAATTTACACTGGACTTGTATTACTCAAATTTTCATTATTTGCTACTGGCTAATTGTTATTCTCCTGTTCATTATGGGCCAGGTTGTGATACCTTTACTCATGTTGAGTAGTACCTTGCTCTGTGAATAGCACCATTGAAGTTAATGCGACTTGTCATGGAGTAAGATACTACCAAGTGTGAGTTAGGATGGCGGAATCTAGTCCTATGTTTGTCAATCATTCAGTTTGCAAAGTGATACCATGACACTTAGGTGACCAAATACACATAACGAATAGTGAATAGTCAGATTGAGCAGCTTGCAGACAACCCATATTCCAGGGTGGAAAAACTCACTCATATAAACTTGAGTAAGTGAATACTTCTGAATAATAAATACATTTTTAGAAATTTGGATCTGTTCATGAACAATTTACAAACATTAAAACTGGTGAATTTCCTCAGGTAATTCAATTGCAATCAATAATTCCACCTGCTCTAATTATGAGTAGATATGGTTGAACCAGTTTAGAAACAAGTAAGAAATGTCCCGAACCTTTAGCCAAACCCAGACTGAATGCAAAGGAATGCAGACTTCCCCCCCCAGTGCTCATATTGTTTTGGATATGGATCTTTCCCTCTGCATGTCTCCCAAAATTGTTACAACACTCTCTGACCAGGATTCTCCAGGTCCTGTTTTCTGGCTACGTTGCTTCACTCTGGAACCATTTATAGACCTCAGTTTTCCTCCTCATCCCCACACTTTAAATATCTTTTTATTATATCCAATGGCTCTGGAAGCCTCTTTGCTAGCCATTAACTTTTACTGAATTCAAACTACATGTGATCTGGGGATATAGCCCTATAATGTATTGAACTTTTCAATGGGGGAGATGTATGAAAGGCTCCTGGGTAGGATGGGGACAATGTCTATGGGAGGGCTACAAGATGGAGGGAGACAGAAGTTATTGGAGAAGCATAAGGAACCTCAGAATCTGGATACTTTGGATCAAGGATAGGTTAAAACTGCAAAAATTGGGTATGTTTTTTGAAGGCCCCAAATCTGGGAGTGTTCACATCCAGGCATTTTGGTTTGTAAAGATATAGCCCAATTGAAAAATTCAATAAATCTAAACTCAGATCTGAATCTGAACAACCCAAAGTTCAAGTCTGTTTGGAATGGAGGTTTGATTCACTAAGTGCTCTTCTCTGTTTTGGGTGAACATTAAGACTTCTGGATGCTTGTATTAATTTTCTTATTCCAGAG
Source organism: Trachemys scripta elegans (assembly GCF_013100865.1). Classification (NCBI taxonomy): domain Eukaryota; kingdom Metazoa; phylum Chordata; order Testudines; family Emydidae; genus Trachemys; species Trachemys scripta. Next base: position 77,155,224 of record NC_048305.1, on the reverse strand, counting down.
GGGAAAGAACCTGTTTTGGGGATCCCAGTACCACACAGTAAATTACATTGGAGCCCAACCACCACAATACACAATCTCCTCCTGTGCAATGAGAAGATCCAGAATGTATTACTTGCTCTATCCCCTACGGGTGAGTGTTCAGAAGCAACAGAAGTATGTGACAGCAGCTGCGTCACCGAGAATAAGAATATGAGTAAACAGTGTTGAGTAGTTCTACCTTCTGTTTTCCAAGAATTTAGGCGATCTCATGGAGTAGTAGTCATTGTTGAACGCTGCCTCTTTATGGCACAATATCATGTGATAGGTACATTGTATGTTGTTGCTATACAGTGTAAAAGAGAAATTAAAGTGTTTTAAGTTCACATTCAAACTGACCAAATCTGCCCACAGACTGGGGAGCTATTTGCACATTGTGGATAGTCTTTGGTCAATATGCTACTCAACCATTGAAGCTGCTTTACCATGGAAATGATCCAGTGCTGTGCCCGGGGAGGTAAGAGGTAAGATGTGCCCAGCCTATTTGTATTTCATGGTTCTACTTAGCGCACATAAATGCTTTCTTTGCTGGATACTTTGCCTTATAGGACAAACATTATCCCCATTGCCTCCACCACCAGGAGAGACGGTCCAGACATTTAAATAGTATGTTTAAAGAGATTGTGGTTGCACAGGGCTTGAACCAAAGTACCTAAAAGACAGGTTTCCTAAGCTGATATTTGTTTCAGTCTATGAAAAAGAACAGTGGCTGAGTGCTTGTTAAAGGTATATTTTCTTTTAAGTTATATGGAGAGAGATGTCAACTATTTACCATAAATATATTTATACATTTGAATATATAAATGATACTGTTACTTACCTTTAGTAAGTTTCTCACTGACAGGTATGCTCAGAAAACATCTTTCACTAAAACTGAAATGTTGATATAAATATCTGAAGAAAAATACTAATCACAGAATACATTGAACAGACTTACTGATCTTGTATACCTGGAAAAAGATTTTCAAACAGACTTTGTCAGCTCAGCCTTGGCATTCCTTGTCAAACAAAAGCATGCCTAAAGACACATTTCAAAAGCAGACAATGCAGCACTTGCTAACCTGCAGAAAATCGAAAAGGATCAGGGAGGCAGAGAACAAACAGAATAGGTAAGCAATAAGAAATGGAACACAGTTCTAAAGAGCTGTTTCAGAGAGCCAAATATGTTTAAAGAAGCCTACATCAATAATTAAACATGAGTAAGTAAAATTCCAGTATACTTTTTTTGCCAGTATTGTTTTAAGATTTGTAATATAGAAATGAAATTATTGATTCAAGTATCAGCAAGAAAAACTAGCTATTGTTAGGGGACAGGGGGAAAAAAGAGTATTTTTTAGCTCAGAAATGCTAGCCTGGAATGTTAAGTTTTGCTAATAGAAAGTCCACACTTCAGTATTTGTCCACTTCAGTCAGTTGAATATTTGGGTCAGGCAGCTGTTATCTGAATTGACAACAGCTATCTGATTAAAAGTAAAATGTTCTTTTTTTTTTTAAAGGGGCTAAGAAAAAAAGATCACTTTTTTTCTCTGCTGTCACATTTACGCCACTCATGTTGCTTGCGTTGTGTCATACTGTACAGCGATTTGATGGTACATAACACAACATGACATGAGTCACAGTTCACTGCTATCCATGTTACATTCAGATAGTTTGGCATACCTCTAATTTTTGTTTTACTTTCATTTCCTATTCAGTGCAATCCACTTAGAATGGTTGGTTAATGCAGACAATTGATATAGCTGTCAAAAACAAAGTTCCCTCCCCAAATACATTTTAATTGGGTATTAAAATGAAAACTTCAATTATGGGTGACACCTTCCTGCACTTCTATGAGTAACTCCTTTGCTTGGCTTGGGCAGGGCATTAGCGGTAGCTGTTAACCAGAAAGGGAGGTGTTAAGGGGAATTTCCCACAAAGTAGGACCAATGTCTATGGAAGCACTTTCTGGCATGGAGAAATACTCTGAAAACTGACAATCACATGACTCTTTCCGCCCACTAGAGATATCAGCAAACTAAATCCCCACATTGACCTGCCTCCTTCAAGCTCCAGAGGGATGTGAAATCTAATCCCAGATCTGAATTCTGCCAATAGCTCTTCTCTTTATAATTGGCTGAAACAAAACTCAGATCCAAACACCCCAATAATTGGGTATTTGAAATCTAGTTCTGAGCTTTTCAGTTGGGGTCCCTCTTTAATTGTTTTTACTGGAAGCCTCAGAATAACAATAGCCTATTTTATTCTTGGCCACCTTTCTCAAACAGGCACCAGCCCTACAGCCTAGTCAGATTGTCCTATTGCTTTCTGCAACAAAAATATTGCCATTCTGTCTAAAACTCCTCGTACATCTGGTTGCCAAGAGGAATATAGTATGAAGGAATACAAATTATTAGGCACAGCTTTGACTAGTCTCTATTTTTTACTGACAGCATCCTAAAGTTCTAGATACACTTAGCACCTCCAAAGGAGCGCTAAATGATTTAGCATTTTGGGGACAAATTGGTTCTATTAACTCATAGTGCCAAATTCACCAAAAATAACTCATTAACTGTGCATTGTGATTCACTAGGGTGCTCTGCTCTTGGCTATATCCCAAAAACCACATTTGTATACAAATGTTCCTATTATGGGGTGTGAGGCTTATTAATGGAATACCATATGCAGCAGTGCATTTCTTTTGTTCTCTCTCTCTCTCTAACAAAGCAGTTTCCCTATCATACTTGACAAATGACCAGCCTTTCAGGGGTTAAACCTATTCTAATGTGATAAAACCTGAGAGACCACAGCAATCAAACTATCATTCAGTTTTCAGCTATTCACTTTCCTTTTTCCTGTGGCTACTACTTGAACCTAATGTTTCTTTTAAGGAGACAGGGGACATAGCCTTCCAGATTTTGAATCTTCAGCTAGATCACTTCAACCAGAGCACAAAACTGCCCACTCTTTTAAGAGCCGTGAAGTGTGACCAGTTTATGCTATCAAGTTTTTATGTTTGCTTCTCTTATATTCCTACATTAAATCTTGTGTGAGTGAGGAAAAGGACTTCTCACTAATATTTATTTCCTGTGTGTTTATATAAAAACAAACGTAGGTATATATTATTATATACACAACAAAAATAACCAGGAGAGAGAGAAATGACAGGCAGTGTGCAGAAGATCAATTTTTTATTTCTTTTCCATTTTTGGCAAGAAAATCATGACTGTGCCGTCCCTTTTATAGTGCAGTCCCCAATACCCAAGGTACTTTCTGTCCACAAAGTGCAGAGGGAGCAATCCCAGAGTAAGATGTCCTGCTACAAATGATTCTTATGGTAATAATAGCATGGAGCAGCCAGGGGAATGTATACGTAATCAACTAGACCTTATCCCAGAGTTCAGAAGCACATAGAATGCAGTGGCTGGAAGACCTATTTTAGATTATTTCCAGTCCTTCCAGAGAGGAAGGATGATCCAGTGGTTAGGGCACTAGCCTGGGTTTTGGGAGGTGCAGGTTGCATTCTTGTTATGCCAATTTGCCTGGGTGACCTTGAGCAAGTCACTTCATTTTTCTGTACCTCAGTTCCCCATCTGTAAAATGTGAATAAAACGTCTCTACCTCACAGGATGTTGTGAGAATAAATACATTAAAGATTGTGAGGCGTTCAGAAGTTATGGTAATAAGTGGATCTCATCAGTGTTAATCATTGCCATTGTTAATCACATCATACCACTTTGATTTTTAATCCTTATATGTATAGGCTCTTCTATGTTGTAGGAGACATTTGCCTTTCTGAAGTTGCCTTCTTTTGGATCTGGCCCACAAATTCAGAGTGGTCTGTTCTTACAGCACTTTGACAATAGCAGATGAGTCTTTCTGAATGGAGTCTTAAGAACTTCAGGTGTGTTGAATCAGAGGAGGAGCATGCGTACTGAGCGGGCTTGACCATAGTGGTACAGCCACACGTATGCTGAGGTCCTGGACCGAGGTGGAATGAACATACAGTCAAAGGAAGCTCGATCATCTGGTCTCTGGACCAGGTGTGAATGTTATACTGGAGATGATGCAGTTTGCCTCTGTAAAGAGTTCTAGCCACACTTCTTTGTGCCATCCCTCCTATCCCATGGTATCTGCTAGCCATTGTTTTTTTTAATATGCACACATCATTTGGCAATGAAGTCTCTTGAAGAATATTCACTGCACTCCTTTTTTTGTCCTCTAGTCTCCACAGTAAAGGAGGAAGAGGGGAAAGCAATAGGTATCCTGTGGAGTCCAAGTGTTACTCTCAAGATCAGATGGCATGGTAATCTGCAAAAGCAATATTGTGCGACCCTGCCTGCACCGAAAAGAGAGCTGATTACTTCCATTTAGGAATTTACAATTGTGATAATGTCTTTATAGTATTGATTAGCCTTATCTGTGTATTAGTAAATCATCATTCTTCTCTTGTTCCATTGTTTTAGCACACCTTGAGGCAGTAGACTTCTTTTTCTGACTAGCCATTGATTCATAGAGTGTATATAGATTTCCCATTCATTAAGGGTTGAATTCCATGTAGTATAAACTACAAGTCAGAAAGGTCAGATCAGATGGTGCAAACCTGAATTAGCGTCAGGACTGATTAATACTTCTGCTGTCAAGTGTTTTCCGTTAAATTCCATGAACAATATTTTTAAAAATGGGTGGCTAGAGTTAGGATGCTCTGTCCATATTCAGACACTGGTCTGATTTTCAAAGGTGCTGAGCACCCTGCCATTCCCACTGAAGCCAAACTTTTTTCAGGGTTGATTAAACCTTCCACTTCATTCTATCGCCTTGTAAAATGTACTTCATGAAAAAGTGTGTGTCAGTGCTGATGGAACTTTAGAGAGGGCCTGGGTAAACACTTGGCTAAGGTAGAGACTGTATTGAAGGGTAGTGGCTGATTAAAGGACAGTTGGAAATGGTCCAACAGATAAGGCTGACAGAAGATCAGAGGACTGGAAACAATGATTGACTGAGAACTCTGGGGAGATGACTTGACTTATGGAAGGAAAAAACATGTTGGTTTTGCAGACATTCCATATTGCTACTACCCGATGGATCCAAAACTTTGCATGAGCTGGCATGGCAGATGGGAGGTAGAGGAGCAAATGAGTAACTTTATAGGGGCTCCTCATATTTGTTTGAATCAGCCCTAACTAGTGACCAAACAGAACATCAGACGTGGCTCAGAGACATCTGATAAGGTGACTAAGGTCCCAATCCTGCAAACACACATGTGCTTAGCTTTGATACCATCAAAAGTGATAGAACTACTCATGGTAGAAAAGTTAAGCACATGCATAAATGTTTGCAGGATCAAGGCATAAGACAGAAATAGAAAATTGTTAGTAGAGGACATCAGAATATGGGAATATTTCCAGTGATAATCGTGCAGGGTTTGAAAAGTATTCCTAAATAGGGATGATCAGGTAATCTGTTGTGAGTTAATTATCAGATGAATTTTATTAATTACTATTATGTATTCTGAATAATTCCAAAACTACTCCTTATCTCTCCAGATGGATTTGTTGTTCATAAATATTCACAGAATAGTTTATGCAAATAAATGCCAGCCTATGGATTGTTTGCAAACTGTTCACCTTGACAGTTCCCCGCTTGTGATCTCCTATATCAAATTGTTCTGTTTCTGCTCTTTGACTGAAACTTTTTCTGCTGCCCTCCCCCATGCCATAAGTAACTTGGCTATTAATTGAATTTTCCGGTACGATAAGCTGAAGTTTTTCACCACATAAATGATTCATTCAGAAAAAGCGAAGTTATTGAGCAAAAGTTAAATTGGGCTTTAATTTGCCTCAGGTCTTTTTTGAGCCATTCCTTGGCTGGTTCCTCGCTGTGGAAATGTTTCTCCTATATGTGAGATTTCCCTTAAAACATTATTTAAAAGAGGAGCAAAGTGAGGAGTTTTTTTAACATAAGAGCTGGAGCCAAGACTGGCAAAAGTCTTCATGTTCCTGAAGTGCCCTTCCCCATTATTCAGCTTCTGTCTGCTGAGGAAGCAGTATTCTCAGGAAAATGGTGGATAAGGTGAGTAGAGGAGCTCTATCTGGATAATCTAAGACAGGGATGGCCAATCTTATTGACCTGCTGAACCACATACAACAATCTTCAGAAGTTTGAGAACAGGAGCACACCTGCTGGGGCTCGGGGCTTCAGCCCTGCTCCTGCTGAAGCCTGAGGCCCGGCAGGTGTACCCTGTGGGGCTGAAGCCCCGAGACCCCCTCCCCGTTGGGCAGAAGCCCCTACCACACCACCCGGCTGCAAGGCAGAGGTTTTAATATTATGTTTATTACATTATATTTTACAAAATTAAAATATTTAGTAAGTAATAATAGCATATGTATAAATAATAAATATGTATATGACAAGTCTGAACAGTGCAGTAGTACTGAATAATTTGTGTGCAGAAATTATCCAAACCAAATTAATTATTCCCAGTCTTTAATTCTGGAGACATTCAAAGCAGGTGCCACAAGTGTGTTTATGATGTCCTTTTCTAATCAGTGTGTATTAATTCAATTTACATAGCACTCCGCCTTACCTAGCATGGGGCTGTATAAAAGTTAAACGCAATTAAATAAATGCAGGAGAATCAGCAATTCTGATGATGATGATTATGAATAATCTCACACCCCAAAGTGAGACCTAGTGGAAAAGGGAGGATAGAATGGTCAGAGATTGAGATTCCAAGGACAGAAGGGACCGCTGTGATCGTCTAGTCTGATCTCCTGTAGAACTTCCCCAAGACAATCCCTAGATGAACTGACATGAATATCAATAATAACAATAAAGTGACTTGAAATGCCACGGTACAATAAGATTTGTTCAAGAAACTGCAGTGTAACCAGGGATCAGTTAGGGAACCTAATTGCACTCAGAGCACTGTAATCAGAGGCAGCGTTAGGATAAATCATCTCTTTCCTTGCAATGCATATAACCTTTGCTTGCAGTGCTTGCCTTGGGCCTCACCATATCCATCTGGCTACCTGTTTTGCCTTTCCCACCCTGTCATGGGGACACCTGCCAACTGCTTGTCTCTCAACAGACTGCATTTAGTACCCCTGAAAGCAGTGCCTTCTGCCAGTCAGTGGAGGAAAGCATGGAGGTGGCAGTGAACTGGCAGCTTGACAAATAAGCTAAGACTGACCCAGAGTTGGCACCCTCCAGAACTCACTTATAGGTTTATGTTGGGCATCATCAGCTCTAACTGGGGCCCTGATTCCAGCTGTCATTTTAGGTCAGATGCACAATATCAGCATACATACAAGTACAGTTAAAAGCCCCTCATTCATCATAGCCAGATGGAGGAACCGGTACAAACAAACAAAGTAAATAGCTGCAGTACTTAGTACCTACTGATTTCCTGGTACCAATTGACTTTGTGATCGTTTGACATATACGTGGCAATGAAAATGCTCAATATTAAAATTATGTGAAGCTGTCATCCTACTTTGAGATGGGAAGAATGGCTCTGCAGGTCCTGTAACTATAGATAATGAGAAATGCCTTTATACAAACAACTTATTATTGTGATGATTATTGTTTAGGTGTTGTTTGTTAAGCTCAGCACTGTATCAGACCCAAACATTAAGGCTGTCTTTGCTCTGTTGTTTATTCCTGTTGGTTGGTCTCACAGCAGAAATAGGTAATTGGAAGGATTAGAATGAGGAGAGGGTGGGGGCCTAGCACACCGCGACTGGAAGAGCATTTCATGCATACAGGGCAGCATGGAGGAAGGCACGCAGACAGGAGTGGGAACGTTAACACAGCAATAGACCCAACAGACAAAACTTCATAGTGAACAAACCCTCCACTCAAGCCATCTGGAGTCCCACTGTATCAGATTTTAATACTAAAAAAATGGATAAATACAACAACCCATTGATCCTTCAGAGAGGTGGAAAGCTAAGCTGTTGCTGGTTCCTTGTGTGGCCTCTGATGAAATGATCTCTATTTGCAACAAGCAGCAGGAACTGTTCTTGTCTCTCCTCCATTAATCCTTTGTAGAGCATCTGTTTGTATCGAAGGATGCCCCCTAGATATTTGGCTGATGCTGTGAAGGTCAGAACTCCCCTGGCAAGCATATCCATTATAGTGGCCCTGTAACTCTCACAACCCTAGGTACACCAGTCCCCTCAATCTTTCCTTATTGCCACTGGGCATACGCACTTACATTATTTCTCCACACACATCATCACCGCTCTCTGGCAGAACACCTAATCCATGCTGGGAGGCACCCCACTTCAATTTGTACAGAACAAGGACCCTCTCTGCAGAGCACCTGAAATTACAAGTAGAGAGAGATACGATAACATAACTCATTGCACTGCTCCAGCAGAATGGTTGCTTAAGAGGACACATGGAAATGGGATGGAGGCTGTATGATCTTTGGCTGATATGACTATAATGTACTGGCTCAATTCTTAGACAGTATATTGTTTGCCTGTGTCTGCATGGCTGGAGTTGAGTGGAGATATCCCTTCTAGCTATTTAGTATTATACCTACTATCACACCCTGTCAATAGAGAATAGTTTAAAACAAGAAAAAATAAGAACATTCAAAAAGAGAATAATTAAATGTTTGTTCTACAGTTCATGAGGATCAGTTCCTGACCTCTTTGCTTTCTCACTAACAGAGCTAGACCATTATCATGGTATCTTTTCTGTTTTCCTAAGAAAGCCATTTCAGTGTCTTCAGTATTGCCGCAGTCAGGTAGTGATTAGAATATATTGTCAAATCTTTTAGGTTTTTTGTTGTTGTCACATAGCTCACCTGCCAACTTGTTCTTGTTAATTCAGCTCTTCTCATCTGCCTCCGTTTCTACACTTAGTTGTGGGGAGATGAGGTGACTGAGACTGAATAGGAGATAGCAGCGGTAGCTGAAGCAAGATGAAAATGAATGATATTTTCAAATCCTAAGCAAGGCCGCAGAGGCTAATAATTACATTAAAAAGGCCCTCTGCAGGTAGGTGCAAATAGGCTAGTCTAAACAAGTGCCACTATTTTAATGTGGACTGTTCAAGACGATGTCATTACCTGACTAGACTGTCACCTTTCACCTCCAGCCATTGTGCTCTGTTAGATCTCACTAACAGGGAGAGCGAGGAACTTGTTTTCAGGGGATTTGTTGTCTCACGCTCAGAGGCAGCTGAGAGACTTGCCAAATGACAGGAAGACGCTTACATTCACAAGGTGTGATTGCCTAAGTGTTTGACTGTGTCTAATTAGTTTGCCTGTGCTGGTTGGTAGCTCCACAGTCAGAAGCAGATTGACTCTGCAGGCTTTAAGCAAAGAGGTTTGATTGGTGTTATTATCATTTGTTTATTTAACCCTCTTACTCACCATGAAACATTCCCTAAAGTATGGCCTTTTTCTCTAGCTTTAAAAAGGCATTTTATGGCACACATTATGATGAATCATATATCCCCCACTGCATCAACTTCTTACATCAAGCTTGACCAGCTTTTAGTTGCATTTACTTTTTTAAAAGTATCTTTTCTCCTCCTAGATCAGAACTGACTCTAACTTTTTATCCTTAAAAGTGTGAGGATTACTTGGTTAATGAGAGGCCAGTCATGTCGGGGAATTTTTATCATCAGAAATGTGAAGAGAGATTCTATTTGTATGTGTGTTTGTGTAAATAGACCAACATTTTTGACCAGCTATCCTGAGGACTAGGAACCGGGACCATCTGAGTGATACTCTTTTCTCTGGTACTGAACTAGCAAGGGAAACCTCATCTTTGTACGTGCATCCGATGAAGTAGGCTGTAGCCCATGAAAGCTTATGCTCAAATAAATTTGTTAGTCTCTAAGGTGTTACAAGTTCTCCTGTTCTTTTTGCGGATACAGACTAACACGGCTGCTACTCTGAAACCTCTCATCTGGGAATTGGTCCTGCTTTGAGCAGGGGGTTGGACTAGATGACCTCTTGAGGTCCCTTCCAACTCTGATATTCTATGATTCTATGATCTTTCCTGTAAGTAGAAAAGAAGAACAAAAATAAGAATGTGGTAAAATCTCTCTAAAAATACTAGAAAGCATGAATATAAAACCAGGAAAGTTGTATGGGTGTAACTGAGGGCAGAAGTGGACTTTTTCTATTTGAGCTTCTGCTCTGCTTGTAGGAATTACATCCATGCAATTCCTACTATGCAGTTGTTAGGGAATCCCTGAAGTTCCCAATCCTACCAGTACCATTCAAGGCCTTATGGAGCATCATCCCCAAGGTTAGCAAGGAGACACTTACAATAGGAGAGGGAAGGTTTTCCTTTTTTTTGCTGCCCTGTAAGTGAGTGTAGAGGCACTTCCTAGCTCCACACAGAAAGCCCTTGAGATTAGTAGGAGTCAGGTGTCCTGCCACAGGGATTCCTCCCAAAGAAGTCTGTTTTTGAAGTAATTGGGGTTGCACAGGGTTCACAGTCTACTAAATAGAAGAGAGGCCAATTCTACCCCTTTGAGGTGTGCAGAACTGAAAGAAATGGATGGAGGTCTCCAAGTACTAAGGGGAGCTTAAATTCCTGGCTATTTGGCTCTTTCTTTTCTGAAGGCCCTCATGGATCTGCAGACAAACTTTCTGCCTCTCTGCTTGTGGGTTTTCAGGCTGCATATGGTCAGTGTTTATACACACACACACACAATACGAATGAACACTATTTGTTTTATATGAGGGGAGGTGTGCGCGTGTAAAGACTCATATGTTTTTCTATACATGAGCCTTTCCTTGTGTACCATGTGCCTTATTCCAGCTGTCCAATCCAGAATTGCCTTCCCTGACATTTTTTAATCAATGTATAAAAGATTATCTTTACAGTATCAAGCATTACAGGAGCAAAGACAAATGTGTAATTGAAACTACAGGTAATTTACCAGTGCTATCTGTCTAACTTACCTTTCTTCCTTCCTTTCTTTAAAATAGCAATGCAAATATACCCCAACTGTACAACAGAGCTGATAAACCCTATAAACAATTTTCATTGTGTTATGTATATCCTGTGTTCTGATTCAGATGTATAACATGAAAAATACAGAATAAGAATAGTGTCCCAGCCAGATGTACAGGCTGTATTTATGGATCAGTGCAATCAAATCATTAGTTTATAATGCCCTTGTCCTTCTGGGAGTGTCAGATGGAAAAGGAAGAAGCACTTGGGGATAGCATGTGGATTTGTGATTCAGCTAAAAGATGCATAACAGCACATGTAGCCAGCCACTCGCTGTTGGCTGATGATCTCTGAAGGCTCAAATACACAGCGTATTCTGACTCAGGTCAGTTGGCACTTATTTATCTACAAATTAGAGATAAATAGTTCTGAGTTTTTTTACAAACTATCTGAAACCTCCATTTTAGATTCAAAATCGTTTGGATGAGCACCCTTGCCCTCAGCCAGTCTCCTCACCAGGCCCTTTGCTGAAATCTCTCTCAAATTGCTCTGGCCACTCTTGCTAAATCCTGAGAGTTTCTGGATTGCTCCGGAGTTGGAAGGAAGCTGGCACATACTGTAAAACACTTCTGCCTGAAGAAAGCTCCAAAACAAGCAAGACTTGGAAAAAGCAGCCATCCAGGGCTGATGCCCACTATTTTACTAGATCACATGACTTGCACCAAGGCTGCTATCAGCATTGCTCCATGGATTGGAGTGGAGTGGCTTTCATCTACAGCTTCCTGTGGAGTAGCGGTCTCAAAGATGCCCCTTTACTCTCATGTGGCAGCATAGCATGGTGCTGCCACACCACTGGGCCAGACGTGATTAAACTTGTATAATTGTGGTACAACATAGCTTATCCTGAGCCAGGAAGGATTTCTCGTTAGCATGCAGGCTCAGATCTCTAAGCAATCGCCTGTAATATTGTCACAGGAAGAAATATAACCTGTCAAATTACCAGATTAAAAATAAAACAAACTGATATTTTCTAGAGCTTTTGCTAATTGTCACTTCTCTACAACATTACACAACTCCCATGTGCAAGTGGACTTACTGGCAAGTTTCTGTGTACGTAACAGAGCTTTGGCTCTGCAAAACCCCCTTATCTTAGCTACACTAATTTGCCATGTCAAATTAGTGTGATGAAACAAATTCTAATTACACTGAAAGATCACTTAGAGCATTAGCACTGCTGCTGTGGTCTGTTCTTGTGCTGTCTTATTTGCATACTAATCCTGGGTGCCTAGGTAGATGACAAAATGAAATGTCTTCTACCATGTTTACTAGTTTTGCAGAGGAAGGTGCTGACTCAGCCTTGACAGATGCTCCCAGGGGCAGGAACCTGGAAGCTGGAAATGTGAGCAATGTTGATTAACCTAAGGGAAGATGTAATTTTTTTCCCATTGAATTTACAGTTGATTTCTGTTCAATCCATTGGGAATGTGAAAATCATTGCTGCGCTTTAAATATATTATACATACTCTAGTGATGATATAAAGTAAGAAAAATACTATTGTTAGCTGTAATATGATACTTTAGTTTACATTGGTGTTTCTTCTGACTCAAAAAAAAAAAAATCAGAAGGTTGGAATAAAAATTTCTCTAAATGTATCCTGAGAGACAACACCTGAGCAAAACTCACGATGATAAAAGAGTCGTCAAATCCAAGAATGGTTTGCTAAGGCGTCTAGCTTCGTGCATTGCATTTTCCACTCGCTGGGGGACTTGGTGCTTTTAAATTAAAAGGTCATTGCTGTGTGTTTTTTTTCCTGGCCAAAAGTATTGATTTGTAAGTATGCTTGGCTGCAGAATTAAACTGAATCTAACTGCTGTAAATGTGAATTCATTCACTGAAGAAGAAAAAGAAAAACTGCAGTAGTGTAGTGTTTTTGCTGAAAGTATAAACATGAAAATCATGAAACTCAGAGTTCTGTTTCCCGCTGGAATTGTAACTGGGGTCCATTGGGAATATATCAAAGCACATGTAAATAGGTTTTGCTTCACACTTCAAAGCCACAGGACTGAGGAACAGAATCTTGTAAAGAAGGGGAAGAGACATCCTTACAATTTTTGGGTAGGCCTGCTAAACTAGCTTTTTCATTCTTCTTCACATGTAGATGGCTTCTGTCCACCATTATCCCACCACTATGTTCAAGGCTAGCCTGAAGATTTTAATAGTGTTAGTAGGATGCTTTTTTTCCCAGTACACCCAAATTTAACTGACATTTTATGTAAAAGCGAGGGGGAAATGAGGGCTCTGTAAGGTCCCTCCAGCCTCTTAATACAAAAGAAGTGGGGTGAAATCCTGGCCCCACTGAGGTCCATATCAAAATTCCCATTAATTTAAATGGGACAGGATTTCTTGAAGTACAGCAGCTTGTGCTGGAGTCTGTGCATATATGATAACTTTTAAAAAGTCCTGCAAGAAAGAACTGTCCAGTTAAGATGAAGAATTTGGAAATGGCCAGACCACCAGCCACAGCACATTTAAAGAATGCATTGCATTGGCTCTGCAATATGTACACTCAACCGCACAACTAAACCTTTTGGTTTATACATTAGTATAGATAATTCATGTGCAGGGTCAAATTTTTTAGCTGGTATTTGCAAAGACAGTGTGTGTGTGTGTGTGTGTGTGTTCTAAGCTAGCAAGATACATAGTTACAGGGAAGATAACATATCCCAGCAGTTGTCCTTCAAAAGAGGACACTCGGTATTATCTTAATGTCATGGGGGACATTGGATATCATTGGATAATTGAGTTTTCAGATAATCGAGGGATGTTTTCAATATGATTATGTAATAGATGTAGAAGATATTACCCTGTTTTGGATCACAGAGAGTTTTGATTAACTGAGATACAGAAAATAGAGGTTGTACTACATTTTCCTTCTACTTATTGACAGATTTTTGCATGAAAAGTACATTTGAAGAGTTCCACATGCTAATTTTGCTATAGATCCATTATGTATGAATTAGAATAGTCTGTTTTCCTCTTGATGCATGGGGAATTTTACATGTGTAAACCCCATTAGTGTTAATGGCAGATATACATATAAATGCCCCACTCACTGAGAGGGAAATAGTTGAGTGCACCTAATTAAACAAAATTAAATGACTTGCGTATATAATATTTACTGTACACTGGGGTTTAGTGCCCTGGTTAAAAGCAGAGATCAGTGAGGAAACTCAAAGTTTGCAAATGTAGATGGTTGATTGCAGAGAAAAAAATTAAAAGATTTAGACAGAGTTGATTTCCCTTTACATCAAGGATGGCATAACTTGCGTGGTCTCAATTGCTCCACTGTGGCTTTGTCCTTTCTGTCTGTTAGCTTTGTGCAGCAAGGCAGACAGTGCTGATTGAGTGCCTCATTTCTCTGAAGGGAAGGCTCCATAATACTGTGGAAGGAACTCAGTGGGACTTGAATAACTGTGAAGAAGCTGTCTGCTTAAAATACACAAATAACCAAAGTCCACTGAAGTTATAGGAGCCTTTTCAGTGACTTGACCTGACTCTGTCCCAAACCCGTATGTAGAAATTACTCTAAAGAAACCTACAGAGTTTAGTGGAGAATGCTGTTCTTACTACACTCTTTGGATCATCCTATAGAATTCTATATCAGGGATAAAATGTACATTAAATGCTAAAGACCAGTTCATGAGCTTATAGAACAGATATATTTTTCTACCAAATTTCATAAGATTTTCCCATAAGGATTAAAGTACAGCCCTTTCTTGCAGCTACTCTTTCCTTTTTTCTTATCGATGCTTTTGTTACCCTCATATTTCACTTTTCCTCCCTCTTTGGCCAGATCCTCAGCTGGTCTAAATCAACATGGCTGTATTGATGACAATGGAGCTACGCTGATTTTAGACCAGCTGAAGATCTTTTTATCCTCTAAACAAAGCAGAAGAGGAAAATAAATCTTGGAAATTAGAATAATATTTAAGTTTCCTTTGGCCTAACCATGTACAACTTGCTACTAAGGTGTGAAAGTAGGTGGATGCGGTCTCATTGATCAATAACCAGTGAGCGGACAGAAAGCGAAAATAACATACTACTTGGGTGAGCTAAGTGCTCTAAAATATGATGTGCTTATTTCTTAGGTATCAGAGATGAGCTTGAACTAGAACACTAGAGTCAGACCTCCTTGAACTTCAGGAGAAATTTGGACCAGTATCCAAATTTCTCAGCTCACATCCCTGTATTAGATTTACAATATAACAGTTATGCTGTAATTGGTACCCTGCTGTCACATAATGTAAAGTGTTACCTACATTTAAAACTTGAAAATAGTATTTGAAGTCCATATTCACAGGTAATAAGAGCTCACCTTCATGGTGGGGAAAATGAGTTTCAGAATGACAGCTCTCAACTTGTATTTCTCAGTCAGTTCAACTCTCATGCCTTTCTCAATATGGGCCAGATCCTGCAAATATCCTGGATCATATTCAGGCAAAATTCCCACTGAAGAAATGAACAGCAGAATTATAGTGATGTCCGTTGAAAAGGTCTGGCGATTACATACAAATGTTTTACTTTAAATTTAGCATTTTCAGACCTTACACATTTTTTATACAATCCTTATTAAAATACTAGAGTATTCTTCAGTAGAGGTAGTGACACTGTTGTAAATGGTGGTGTGTCTGCTCTTCATGTAGATTATTTCATTTAAAAAAATAACATTTATAGCACCTTCCATGCAAAGATCTCAAAGCGCTCCACAAACACCTCACAATCCTCATACTGAGACAGGTATCCTCATTTTGGGAAACTGAGGCACACATAGGTATGGTGACTTGTCAAAAGTGACCTCGTCAGTTAGTTTCATTCTCAGGATTAGAACATAAGTCTCATGACTCTTGCCGCCCTGCCAGGACCTTGATTAGAGCTGGTTGAAAAATTTCAAATTCAAAATGTTTGACAAAAAAGAGTACACATTTTTAGTGAAAATGTTTGCAAAAAATGTTCCTGTTTTTCATCTGTCTCTACTCTTGACCACTAGATTGTGCTGCTTCCAAGTAATACAGGAAGTCACCGGGACTTGCTTTTGCAAAGTCTTGATTTGAGATTAATTGTGCTCCTAATTCAGATTTCTGGTGATCTGGCAATTGAGTTGACTGTTGTCAAGAACTTGCTCGCTTTTTGATATTTATCACAATCATTGCACACATTTCTGAGCTCTTTTAAAACCAGATTTGCTCCTGATCCTTCTCTTCTCTGGCAATACGCTTGGAGAAGATTTGTTTAAAGTCATAATGTGCTCCCACCACAGCAGTGGGAAATCTCACTACAGTACATGTGTTGCACTTATTAAAGGAAACCACATTTATTGACTTGTGTTTTATTTTTTTCCCTAGAAACAAGCCTTGTAAGATGATGGATTGTAATCTGATAGTTGTAGACAGAGAGGGAAGAGGGGAGACATGGTTACATTCATACTCATACTAGAGATACAGTAAAGTATTAGAATTAAATGTCCTCTTCATATATTGTTTTGAAAAGCATCTCCCCATGTGAAAAGACTGCCATTGGGGGAGAGCAGAGGCCCAAGTCCCATTCTTTCCTCTGCCTGCCCTCATGCCCCTGAGAGTTATCCTGGGGAGGTAGCTGATCTGTGTTCCCTCACAATTAGCCCATCGGACATGGTAAGTATCTAACAGTCTTACCTTCTTCTTCTTCATTGCAAGGATGAATGATTAATGAATGCATAGGCTTTATGCAGAGTAATTCAAAGCTGCAGTGTAATCACATTGATAAGATTAAGATGCAGTTTGACACTTTAATGAGAATAAAACAGGCATTTCCTTGGTAGGACATGATCTGGAAACACTGTGGTCACAGATAAACCAATACACAGTATGAGTTATCCAATTGTTTTATAAAATGATATTGTGAGTTATTTGTACTTTAAATACCAGATATTGTATGTTTGTGAGCAATATATGGCATTTATCTGTTGATGTGTTATGCTCTTCCAGAGACTGAAAGAAGACAAGAGAAGATAATCATCTACATATAAACCCAAGGTTTGTGGGAAAACTCCACAGTCTAAGCCACAAAAGCCTCGGACTGCAGGTCATATACAAGTTACTACATGTTATTCTCGTGGTTATGAATGCTGTAAGTGTTTGGAGTTGGGGAGTGCACGTTGGTGGCTTTAGTCACCAGCTGGGGATAGAGAGTCCGCCATGCCCAGGTTAGGTTTTGGTCCCTTTCTTCAGGGCATTGTTTATTGCCTTCACAAAGAAAGGTGTGTGCAAAAAGAAACACAAACAGTCTGGTTAGGGGTTCTGACTGGGGTCCTCTGGTTTCTGATAGCTATCTGGTAGGGCCCTTTTGACCCCAGGCGGCTCCACAGGGTTGGTCGGTTTGCCTGCAGCCTCCAGTTCTGGTTATTAGAGAGTATCCTCTCTCTTAGTTTCCCCTTCCCTTCACAGAGATGAGTTCTTCTTTATATTGTCCAGCTGAGAGAGTGGGCCAGCATAAAGTGCTGGTCAGTTGATTCCCAGCACCTGTCTGCTGGGCTTCTCTCTGAGGCAGGGTCAGCTGCTCCATTTAGGGTGACCAGACAGCAACTTTGAAAAATCGGGACAGGAGGTGGGGGGTAATGGGAGCCTATATTAGAAAAAGACCCCAAAATCAGGACTGTCCCTATAAAATCGGGACATCTGGTCACCCTCGCTCCATCACCCTTCTTCCCCACTGGGCTATTAAAGGGGCAGATCACCCTGTTACAGGGAGAGCTACATGTTGTGTGAGCATCCATCTTGCTTGCTCAATGTAGATTATAATACACATTCACTTACCTGTGCACGTGAAAGAGGAAACCATTAGGAGTGATTCAAATTGCTGATACATATAATTTATGCAGACAAATACAAGTGAGTACTAAGTTACACTGAATCAGAAATATAAAACTTTGACAAACAGATCCCTGAATTTAAATTACTTTGCAGTCAGTAACATATACTGGTTTACAAAAATATTTATTGCATCTCTCTCTCTCTCTGGCTCATATATATCTTTTGGTTCTATTTCACTTCTTTGCATTGTGTTATGGTATTTTTGTCTGCTGAATCATGCCTTCTTATGAAATGATATGATATAGTATGGTTATATTGTGATGTATAAACAAAAATGCCAAACGAAACTGCAGGTCCTATAATAGCAAGTCACATTGCAGACATCCATGAAATTTCCTCTTGTTTTTAGTATGATATACATGCTTTGGACTGAATTTTCTTTGGATAATTGTCCTTGTTTATTTTTGCAAAGCACATAAAAAAATCTGGAGACAAGAAAACGTGAGGCCAAAAAATGGCATCACTTTATAATAGGTAACATTATTACCAAATATGGTAAACCATAGTGATTTCATATGTTTGACACAAAGAAAATGAAACTATATTTCTTATTTGGTTAACAAAAAGAAAGGTATACATGTACCATAACTTTTGAATGATGAAATTAAGGGTATTATCCTGTAATTTATTATTGTATGTACATAATAAACCACATGAAAATGAATCTGTAGTTAAAATATGATTGGAAAATGTTTTAATTAATTGTTTCTCTGAATATTAGAATCTGTTATTCTGAAATGTAGTGAGCCATGTTCTGCAATGCATTATTTCCCATGCACCTGCTGAAGACAATGGTATTGTATGGGTTATAAATCAGGAAAGCATTTGGCCTAGTTTCCTAGACCCACAACTGCCACTTTAGGCACCTAAATCCAAAATTTTGATCCCCAAATCTCCTGCTCCACTGCCACCTAACAGTGTAGTTGCCTGAAGTCCCTAGGCACCTAAATTTCTGCTGGTACAATCCCTTAGGCACCAGCAAGCATGTGCACAACTGCTTCAGTCTAGGCACCCAGGCACCTAGCCAATCCCTAAGTCCCCATGGGACTTAGGAGAGTCCATGAAAGCCCCAGATATAGTGGACAAGAATAATAGATTTCAACTAGATTCTGTGATCCCACATCCATTAATGTCCACGTGTAAAAGGGCATTAAATTCCCCCCCCCCCAAAAAACCCTGCACATTTATGAAAGCTAAATCAAATATTGTTTTCAAAAGCCATTGGGAAGTTTGATATATTTGCACAGGCTATTTCAACACCCCTGAATGATGCTTGTGTGTGTTGGGAATAGAAAAAAGAGTGACGATGGGGAATCATTTGATCCAAATAGGGACACAGCTGTATTTCTAGTGGGATTTAGTCCTCCCAATAACAAAATTCTTTCAACCTGCCTTAAAGGAGCTGTGAACCTATCGTTAAGTCATGTGCATATAAATACAGCAGCTGCTATTGCTGATGAGATTGAAGAGTTCTGCAGGGGCTCATGAACACATGCCAAATCATGATGTGATTCTGGTCCTGTGAGATTTTCATGCAAAAGTGGCGACAGAGGTCATGGATCAAATGTAAGGGTCTGACATGTATTAAGAAAGATTAATGAGTCTGGACACAAATTAATTGAGTTCTTATCAGATAAGCAGCCGGTTCTCACTAACACTTAATTTCAACATGATAAGAGAAGAAAATATACTGGGATCTCCATTATCAGTATTTAGATGAGAATACTAGTAATGTCTGGTATAAAATCTTGTGAAGTGCTTATACCATCTCAAACCCTGGTTATTTTTCCAAGCTCAACATTAACTAAAAAGGTGTTGCACAGTTATATCAGCTACTCACGTTCAATGCAGACAACAACAGAAAGAAAAACTTTGTATACTGGAAATGCACTGGTTTCTTGCACAATTGTAGTGGTGAGATAGATGAAACAGTATGTGGACTATGGGAGGAGACAAATTATGTGGCCAAGAAAAGCATATTATAATCTGTTATCAATAAAGTTTTTTATTTTTTGTTCATATTAATTAAACTTCATCAAAATTCTCTTTAAAGGAGGAATATTCCTCTACACTCCCATGAGATTGCTGAGCCAAGGTCTCAAAGTTAGCTTTCAATGAATGATCAAAACTTTATGGATACTAGACCATCTATGAAGCGGTCTATAAACCTGCATGTCTGGAGTCAAGAGATGGCACAACTTAGACACCACCAATGTGGATTAGTGAAAGACACAAGGTTAGTGAAAAGAGACATGAGATAAAGATTTTCTCAAAAAGCCTTTTCATTTATAATAACACATCAATCTTTTAAGTTAGTGTTTCTCAATTGTTTGATTTTTGTGAAAATTTGACTCAGCATTTTTGCTATTTTTTCATTGGCCTGAATGGTCTGAATTTTGAGGGGGGCCTGAAATAATGTTCATGCATTGTGATGCGGTAACAGCTGTGCATGAAACTGATGGAATTTTTCCATGCAATGCTCATTTTCTTTTGCTTTATCCATCTTTATTTTTATTTGAAAAGTACCCTTAGGAAATTACATGCAGAATCTGCATAAAAGAGAACATAAATGTTGTATGGTGAAGCGGTCAAAAATTAGGGGATGATAGAAATAAAAGGTATGTAATTAAACATATCAAATTAATGGTGCATGTGCTACCCTAACTCAGGGATTTTCTGCCTTCTCTATGCTTAACCAAACAACCCTAACTTCCTACTAATACAGTTTATGGAATTAGTTGATAATGTGAAATGAGGGATACATTCTGCTCTGTTCCAGTGTGTAAATCCAGAGGAATTTCAGTTCAGCTAGTGAATTACTTTTGGTTTACAGAGTGTAACTGAGAGCAGAATTTGGCTCAAAGACATTTTGTATTTTTGGAAAAATACAAATGAGAAATGGGAGGGACCTTTTGCTTAGAAGCAGGAGTTTTGTTGTTTTGTTTGTTTTCAGTCTTTTTGCACAAACATACTAAAATATTCACAGATATTTTCACATTGTCTTCATGTAAATATAATCTTTGGACCCATTCTAGTACATCCAAGGACTGAAATGATAGCCTCTGATGGCTCTTTAACATCCTGGTTTCTAAATGTAACTAAAATAAACATATACCTCTTGAATGAAGGAAAGGCAATTAAAAATCCTTTACAAATTTCAAAAATATGCATGCAAAAATGAATGTTCAGCATTGTGTCTACTTGACACAGTTGCACATGCAAATAAGTAGAACTATTCAGTTGCAGATACAACTATTTGTGCATACAATTGCAGTAACTATTTGTGCATATTTGGCACATAACTTCTTGTAGTTTTGGAAATTGATCTCCTATATTGTTTCCAAAATGAAAGCTCGGTTATATATCTTAAGAACCACAGTTCTGCACTCCATATGTATGTGAGTGGTGGTGGTAGTGAGGGGGAGGTGAGGTAACAAATAAGTGTGCTATCAAGCAATGGAATGTGGAGATGGAGATAATGAAGATACTGCAGTCCATGCCTTCTCTCTAACCCTACCAATGACCAGCCTCACATACTCACTAGACAAGGATTAGAAAATAGGCACTGCAAAACCCCAACATGAGAGCAGGGATGAGGAGCACTTGCATAATGCAACCCTCTGTGAGCACTCAGCAGGGAAGGAACAAAGCCAGCCCCCTTTTTCCCTTCCTGTGGTTCACAGTCACCAGCACTCCCCAGACAAGTGTGTCAAAGGTGTTGATCACAAAGCACTTTACGAATATGACTATTCTCCCCAGTTTACCCCTGAGGAGAAATGACTTACCAAAGAAAGTGAGTGCATCCTTTTTTTCCCCTTAAGGATCTGAAGGATGCTCTTAATTTCCAAAAGAAGAAATCCATACTCATTGACTAAAGTCACATACCTAGTAGCTTTAGCATCTATTAGCTGAAAGGAAAATACATCCTTTTACCTGGCAGAGCAGGTTTGGGGGTTTTCGGACATGGTAATATTCAGTGGCAATATAATATTCAATGACAATAACTGTGATGCTTCTGTAATCTAATTATAGGTAAATACGGAGTTGGAAGATGCTTCCAAGTCTTTCAAGTGGTTGAAATAAACATTGTTGGTAAAATAATTTTAAAACTTTTAAATGAATTAGAACTCCGTTCCATTCCACCCTCTCTTAGCCTGAGTAAGAAATGAAACTTCTACTGGTTTCTCCCCTGTGAAAGAA
This sequence comes from Trachemys scripta elegans, assembly GCF_013100865.1. NCBI lineage: Eukaryota > Metazoa > Chordata > Testudines > Emydidae > Trachemys > Trachemys scripta. Next base: position 77,133,175 of record NC_048305.1, on the reverse strand, counting down.
AATTAGATGGGCCAATGTCATGTCTGAATTCCAGTGATCAGGATCAGGCTTCTGAAGCTTTAGTAATAATAATAATGAAACTATTATGTATACTGAGGAGATACCATCCCTATCAAAGCCTAGCACAATGCATAAATAACTTCTATCAGCCAGCCAAGAATTTCTGGAGAAAGATAGGAAATTACAGGAAAAACTAGAGACGATAACAGAAATAGAGTATCTAAAACATTCACAGTCCAGTGAAACATTGTGGACAGAATTATCCGTTTAGATTTTTGTCTTTCCAAAATATTCTCATTCCAATCTTCTATCTGCGGTAAGTTTCACGGACCTAGAAAGAGGATACATGGGGTGAGATCCTCCGCTGATATGAACAGGCATAGTTCCTTTGAAATCAGTGGAGTATGGCAAATTTACACTTGCTGAGGATCTAGTCCATTTAAATTCTCATTTAAATACAAGCAAATCATTATAATAAATGTAAAAGCAATTTTGTTGCCTGCAATAAATCTATGTTTTTAAAATCCAAGTAGCATGGAGCATGGAAATATTTTATCAATCTACCTTCTATCAGGATGACATTAAATGGCTTAGATACAGTAAGTAACTTCTTTGTTTTGTAACATCACCCACTTTTGGGGTTCGTCACACTTGCAGAAATGTTTTGAATTCTTGTTCGTAGCTGTGTGTAAAATCCTAGCATTTCCACTGCTGCTTGTTAGTGCACATTTTGGACAATGTTAACATCATTTCAAATATTCAGGACAAGTGAGGAACTTGCTTTAAGTCCTTAGGAGAAGCTAAAAAGACTATTAACAAGCCAACTCCATAAAAAACATCTGTTCCAGTCATGCTGCTGATTTTTTATTAGTCCTTCAAATCCGTAGCAAAGATCTCTAGAGCAAGAAAAATGCTCTAGTGTGGAGTGCAATTTCCAATTTCTTAGCTAACCTGATTTTGTTGATTCATACATATGCATGATTCAGTGCTGTTCCTGAATACAAACAAAACAAAACAAAACAAAAACCCTTTTGGGCTGTGCTTTGTTTATTTTCCTTGAAATGCCCTTGAAATTTCATTTGCTCAGTGAAACCAAACAAATAATTGCATACTAAAAGGAAAATGAAGACTAGCAAGCTAAATAAATTGTAACATCAAATATTTCTCTGCTGTGGTTAACATTTTCAGTGAGGAGAAAGTCAGCAATAAACAGCCCAATGTATCTTAAATGCAATAACTAATATCAATGTCAAATGCATGAAGTGAAAATACCTTAGGATATGCTTTCAGACTTCTGCTATTTTGCTGTTAAATGGAATATGCTATATAACTATAATAGTAGTCATACTTGTTATATATTCCGTGCTCTCTAAAGAATACCAATGTAACCATAATGCAGCTTACATCTTTTACTAGTCAGTCACGTTTTTATGTGGGTCTTTATGGATGCTTTTAAAAGGTTACACTGTGAAAGCAAATTTATCAGTATTTATACATCAAATAATATATGAAGCCAAATTTTTAGTGATTAGGGACACATGGTCCCTCCATTGTGTACATGATTGTAAATATGAAAATTAGTTATGATTTGGGGCTGTGTAATGCTCTTCTGTGTGAAAAAAGGGACATAAACCAGTCTGAAACTGAATTTTTAACAATGTCTTTGCTAAACAGAATGGAACAAATTTACCTGTGATGTAACTCCTTAGAAATCAGTGGAGTTTATAGCTGGGATGGATTTGGCCCTTTTTAACTTAAATTGCACTCATTTCCCTCAGCACAACAGTCTGAGACTTCACGTGGTGATAAGCACTTTTCACCATGTACCAAGTGTGAAATGTTGTTGAAAATAAAGTTTGTAATTAAAATTGGTGTTTCTGAGTCAACTGCTGGCAGTGACCATCTTGCTGAGACATGGTATCGTTTGTGACACCAGCAGTGTATGGGAGCTCAGTGGAAAAGGAGATTGTAAGCCAGACCCCATCCTGCTAAAACTCCAGGGATATTTAAATACAGTGGTGAAAGTTTACACAGTAACCTTCTGTTAGGATAAAATTCACGTCAGCTACACACAGCCTGACTCTTTGGACTTTATAGCTGCCACTGCCATGCACTAGGGTTGTAAAACCTGTTTCCACAGTCCGAGGCCAGGGTATAGGGCTACCCCTCGCCATTACAGTCAATGAGCTGATGCTCTTTTATGCCACTTGTACAATGTGTTAGAGACATCCTGGGTAAATTCCTGGCCCCACTGAACTCAATGAGAGTTTTGTTATTGACCTCATTGGGGCCAGGAATTCACCCAGGGGACCCATGTAGTAATGGATACTGTGTCCCCTGCACCAGCCGGATCCCAGTGCTGCCCATTGATCTGGCCTATGTGTCCGGATTGCAGTGGAGAGAGCCCCTCAGAAGCACATGGGCTGTTGAGGCTCCACTGTTCTCCCCACTCTCCATGCAGCCCCACTGTGCCATGTGTGAGCTCTCTGACTTAGAGTGAATTTCACCCCTAATTATGAAACCATTATTAAGGGAGGATGAAAACTGGCTTTGAATCTCTTACACTGAGCTCCCATGCTGCCAGTCTAGAAAAGCGATGTCACCTGCAGAATGCCCATGGCTCGCAGGAGGTTCTGAAAGGCCAATTTTTAATTAGGAGTGTTTATTTTCAAATGCATTTCAAAAATATTCCTCTCACCAAGCTGAGTTTCAGGCTGCTGGTCTTGGGTTATAGCTCTCTCGAGCAGCAGGGAATTAAGAGAAGGGACTTTTTTTTATCATCAGTCAAAATAGATTAAATAAGTTTCCAAATATTTAATGCATCATCCAACAATAAGCTACAAGGACTCAAAAGAGTAAAGCACAATCAAAAACCTCCCCCCTCCAAAAGAGTTTAGAATTAAATTATTTACATTTCTGTTTAGAGCAAGTAACATGACACTAAGGACCTGAATCAGCAAAATCCTAAAGCACCTGCTTAATTTTAAGCACCAAAGTCAATGGATATTCACATGCTTAAAGTTGAGCATATGCTTAAAGCTTCATTTCACAAGGTAGTTAAGCATGTACCTAACTTTAAGCATGTAAGTTGTTCCTTTGACTTCAAGGCCTATGGCAGTGCTTAAAGTTAGGGAGGTGTTTAAGAACTTTGCTGAATTAAGGCCTTAGCTGTGTACTTTGCTTGACTGGGTAACTGAACAACTTTCTGAGTTATTCCTCTCATTATAGAATTTCCAATTTTAATTTTTTTTTCTTGTTTTGGTTTATTTCATTTTGTTCTCTTGGCCTTGGGCAGCTTTTTGTTGGCTGGTACTTGACAGTTTGCACAGGTTTCCTTTAGAAATCTTCATGGTTTGTAAAAATTCTTGGTCAGTCCTCATCTGCTGAATAATTATTTGGATGATAACTAAAGCTGTATGTTTGTCCCTGCCATGGCTTTCATAACAAAAATATTTCGATGAGGTTTTTATATAAAAAAACCCCTCGTGATCTTGATCATTCTTGTCAACCCTCTACTGAGACAAAGTAGATGACGTAATATCTGTTCTTAGACCAACTTCTGTTGGTAAGAGAGACAAGGTTTTGATCTTACACAGATGTCTTCTTCGGGTCTTTCTCACCAACAGAAGTTGGTCCAATAAAAGACTTACCTCACCCATCTTAGCTCTCTAATATCCTGCGACTGATATGGCTACAAAACTGCATACAACTGTCTACTGAATAAAACTGTAAGTTTTTACAAATTTGCCTCTCAGAGAGAGAGAGTGGGCTTTTAAATTGTTTTAAACTGGGTAATTTAGCAACTTACAAAGTGCTTTATTAAAACAAGGTATTACTAGCTACTGTTCTTATTATATATGTTATATAAATTCTATGAGTATTTGGGTGATTTTGATATTGCTATATGCTTCTATGGCAGTTTCCTAATACTTTTCTAATAGAAAATATCATTTTAATTAAGATGGTGTGTGCCATGACTTTACTTGTTTTTTAATCTAACGTTTTGACACGTGCATTTTTTGGTACAACAAAAATATGATTTTCCCATTTTTTTTTTGCCAGCCTTATTCTTAATGATATTAGAGTCTTCCCTTGAAGATGAATCGCTTCTGTGAAACATCTAAACCCAGTACAAGAAAATGCTGGGGAAGAACCTGTGGTCATAGTATATATTGGTACAATGATGTCGGGGAGCTGAGAGATCCTGGAAGCAAAATTTAGATGATTAGAGAAAATGCGCAGAGCTTCCGTGGCAGCTTTATTTGAAATGCTTGCATTTCCAGCTAGACAGCGGTGGAAATTCAACGTCTTGAATTGTGTTATGTGCAGTTCGGCCATATTGAAGGGTTTGACTCTGTAAGTGCCTCTTTAACAATGTGAGCCGATTAAAAGCAAAAATAGATGAAGTAAAATGGCTGGCAAAGGAGGGAGACCTTCACACAACAGGTATTAGTGAAATGTAGTGGAATGACAGAATCAGTGGACTATCCATAATAGCTGAATATAATCTGTACCAGAAGGACAGAGGAGACCATAGGGGTGGAGGAGAAACACTGCACCTGAAGCATTCCATGAAATCTATAGAGCTGCCCTACGACTGTAATTGTTGGCTTGACTACAACATTTGCCTTGAGGGTTTGTGGTGCAGTTATCATAGTTCCCAGCACTACTGCACTTCTGTGCACCACTTCTCACATAGGATCAGGATTAGGCCTTCTGAGCCAAAGTGGGGGTTGATACAATACAAGTATACTAGTAGGATTACACTATAGGTTTTCAGATCTGACCGAGTGTGAGATATTGTGGGATATCAGAGGCAACAAAATCTTATCAAGCAGTAATAATGGGCAACGCAAACTATCTAAAAAAACCTGGTCAAAATTGTCATGTTGGGACAATGTTTTAGAGGATGTAATTTCTGAACTTAAATTATCTACTCTGATCTGGATGTTGCTGGTAGGGGTGTATTTATTGCCGATTTTGGTTATTATTCTTTCTATTAACAGATCTATATGTATGGACATATAAGTCCCATCCATCTTTCTAATGTCGCTGCATTCGAGGTGGCTGAGTACTTTACTCCACCTCAGAGGTAGAATATTTTTTTATTCTGACATAGTGTTCCTTTCAAACATGCCTGCGATAGTAGACTGTGTGTGTGTGTGTGTGGGGGGGGTGCAATGGGCTAAAAAAATCCCCTTTTTCACATGTCTATTTCTTCTGTTGGAGATCTATAGAGGCCAATGTGGATATAGTCTCAGCCCATGGAAATCTTTATACAGGGCATGGAAGCATCTGGAGCAGGCATATTTTCATAATGCAACAGCAATAAGTCATTATTTGTTCCACTCATATCAGATCCACTCTGCGAATCTGATGGGAGGATGTCTCCCTTGGGAATCTCATCCTGCATCTCTTACTCACTCCTGGAGAATTGTGTGTGAGAGGTGAGATGGATTTGACCCTTGGTAATTAAGATCACTTACCTTTAATATGTTTGTAATTTTGAACAGAAGAACTAGTCATGATGACTTAGGACCATTCGGTTTACAGGGTTGTTTTCATGCTTCTGTGTGAAAAGTGGGGGGAATGCAGTATGAAACAACCCTTTTAATGATACCTCTGCTCATGAACCACTCCCATTTCCTTATTAATAAATTAACATTTTCCTTTTTTCCAAGGTGCTGCTGGAACTCAGGCAAAAAGGTAAGAACATACAAATAGCTAAACTGATTGCAGGTTTGGTAAGCTTCTGTGCTTTATCCGTGATGTTCTATAGCTGTAATTTGGACTGGGGCCTACACCAGGCTAAGCCAGCCATATCCAAAACAGTAGTCAGTCTTTAGTTCCTAAAATACAGTACCTACAAAGTTCAGGAAAAGCTAATGCATATGTCAATCTGAACTTTAAATTCCCGTGAAAAAACGTGGCCTTAGAGCTTCAGAAAATAAATATTTTTGCCACGTGGCTGTGGTTGTGAAGTAAATATGTCCCGCTGCTCTGATCTTACATCCTGTCACATTAATGTTTCAGAGCACTCAATATAAATATTAAAACTAATAGCTTCGCTCTTCAGCTATTACTCCATCATTCCCTGAAATCATCATAAAACATTCAAAGCCTTTTAGAACATTTACACACTTGAATCTGATGGTGGGGAAAGGAGACTAACAGAGCACAGCTCGCAAGCTTAAATAATAGTGGAAAGCTGTTTATGGAATATGCTTTATTTATTCATCATTTCAAGTAAAGTTTCAGTTTTGATGGGGGGGGGGAAGAATCAAAGTATAGCTGTCAAGGGAGCAGGTTGAAATATTGCTTTTCTATACTGAGAAGTAGTGTGAAAATAAATAAATAAAAGCAAAGTCCATGAGAATCTCAGTCCAAGGTCAATCAATCTTAGGACTATGGGTACGTAAACAGCTAATGGATTGTAAAGACACATACCAGTGTTATGAATTTTTAACGAGCAACTCTTCAGCGCAGACCCCTATAAATCAATGATGACTTATTGGCTGGATCAATTATGCAAACTTTAAAACATTTAATGACAGGTAATGAACAAGTCTCTAGTGTCCACCAGTCAACAGTGTTTTGCAGTTGTAGTTACAACTAGTTTCGTGAAAAGTCTGCAGAAAGCCATTCCTCAAAAATGATTAAAGACTAAAACCTAAGATTATGCGGAAGTGAAAGAGCAGGGTTGCATTTTTCTTCGTATGTACCTTTAATAGGCAGGAAAGTGGACTGTGTGGCTAATGTATTCATAGGTATGTATGTTTTGTTTTACATGCTGCATATGATTTTATCAGGAAACCTGCCTTCCTGAACTTTATATTTCAAATTTCTGCAAGGTGCTATAAATATGAAGAGCAGTATCATTTTCAAGGAAAAAAGATAATGCTCATTTTAGTAAAATAAATGGTTTCTCATTATAAAGCTTTATTTTGAAAGTTATAGTAACAGAGAATAAAATGAACAAAATAGAGAGAATAATATACTGTATTGCATCCAGCCCAGAGTAAAAAATGAGTGTAGGAAGAATAATACAGGGGGAGATTTATGGAATAACTAGTGGCATTAAGGTGCTTTAATTGCTTATTAAAATTATTATCCAATGAAAGATAGAAGAATTTTTGTGGATTTTTGAACCTAATATTTTTTTATAGTTTAAACATTAACCTTACTTTTGGGCAATTGAAGATAATTCTGTAGATTATGGAAAAGTTTTAAGTTAAACATGCCATTCAAGAGCAGGAATAGGTCTCTAAGCCACTGAGACAAGTGCCATATTTCTCTGTTAACTTAGTTAAGGCTTTTCTCAGATTGGATAGGGCCTCCTGGCTGAATCAGTAAATGAAGTAAGTCCTCTTATTTGAAAGCACCTACCTTTTGTTTTACTTTCCAAAGGCGGATGGACTAATAAAAATGGGGAGATCTGAAGTGAGTTTGGTCTTTGGTCTGAAGAATCAAAGTTTAAGTATGTCTGGAATAGGGCAGATTTATTTTAAAATATATTCTTCATGGAGAAACAGTGGTTACAAGGCCTTCCAGGATTATAAAGCAATATCAGTGAATCTTAGTTGTTTAAATGTGCAAGTAAAGAAATATACTTTTTCTAGTTACTACTGGCAACAATTCCTGAAAGCTCACATAGAGCACAATTCTGCCACTCTTACTCATGTTGAATCGTACCTTACTTTGCTTGCTGTCCCATTGATTGCAAGTAAGGTACTTCTTGATGTGAGCAAGTGTAGTAGAACCAGGCTGCTAGCAAACAAAGTTTTGCAAGGCATTCAAGGGAAACTAAAGCCACTGAAGAATTTAACAAGCGTAGAAAACAGTCAAGGGATCTGTACAGATTATAAATGACAACAGCTTTTTATTTATTGATCTGGACACAGATTAGCTTTCTTTGCTTGGTATTTGTTGTGGTTTCATCTGACTTGATGTAGGAATTTCAGAAGCTGTGATATATGGATTGAAAGTTTGTTTAGTTTCACCAGGTTCTGTAAGTGCCTCTGTATCCTCTTCTGTGAACCTAAATATTTTCTGTTCTATAACTGTGTACAACAGTATTTGGCAAGAGGGAAAGTTTCCTTTCTTCTCCAGGAGTGGAAGAACAGAACCATAACAACTCTGTGCTAAATTCGTGTGATGGCCCTCTCTGTTCTGATATAGCTGACCTAACATTTTAAGTATAGCTATGAACATGAGGTAGCAGGATGTAATAATACAAATGATTGAATTAGTTCAGAAGACTTCTAGTGAAAGAAGAAAGGCCTAATATCTCATATGGTTTGATGAAATATATGCAAGATAAGTAAAGGATGGCATTCAGAATATAGACCGGTACCTTGACAGGATTCTTTCTGCTTGGCATTGTTAAACTCTCCTGGAGTATTACTTGTGCTATAAGGTAGTTTGAATTCTCTCCAGCTGCATCCATAATCATTATTCCTCTTACTATAATAAACTTTGCCCAATACAAAGTGGAGAGGAAGCTACCATTAGTATTTGTTAAGAAACTCCAAAAGAACAATTAGGCCACATTTTTGCCATGGTCAGCCTTTTATATTGCCATCTCCCACCCTGGAAAAACAAGGCTTTTCAATGATGTTAGGGTACCATGAGATTCCTGTTCAAATTTCTTTAAACTTGTTAGCCTCTTATCTAGACTGATATTTCAGACCACTCATTATTGTCAGTGTCAGAAATTATATCAGTATCTGCAGTAGTCACAGCATCTGCTGGTGAAGTTCTCCATCTTTACCTGTCAAAACTATCAATCCTTTTGCATTGTCACTATTGGGTTCACTCATTGGTTGTTTAGAGCATTTGTACCTGCACTGAAAGTGTCATTTGAATTGACACACGGAGGGGGAAAGCTTAAAAATGTTACCAGAGGCAGGCCATAATTTTCATTTTAAAGATTAGTATACCAAGGAATTACCCCTCATACTGACTCTCTATTTTGCTAGTTAATTAGGTTTCTAGCATAGAAGAGGCAGATAGTGCTGGGCTAGTGGATGTTTGCAACTGAGTTTAGAGAAAACAGTAATGTTGTACTTGTCAGCTCTGACCCACCATTGAGGGGAACAGCTGCTGGAAGTGATGATAGAAGCAGAAGGAGACACAAGATCTTTGTGTTGTTTCTTCTGGCTCCTATCTTTTGACTTTATCTGATAGACTTTGGAGTTTCATCAGGACCTCTTCATATTGTTTTCTTCCTGATTGACACTCTTGGGTTATTCTAAAACGTTGGATCAAGTAAGGTAGGTAAGATCGAGTAAGAGGACTCTTTCATGTTGGAAACTCATTGTCAGATTTGCTACATAAAACATCCATTCATTTCATAACAAAAATAGCACCAGCTCTTTTAACATCTTGCGCTAAGCTTTTCAGTATACTTCTTAGAAGACTGATGGACAAAATAATTTGACTGACACCATCCTAGTTTTCCCTGACATCCTACATACATGCAAAATCTGACAGTAGCACTGCATACATCTCCACCACTCTGAAGTTTCAGTAAATGTTTCTCGTGTATTTCTGTACATTGCAGATGCATAACTTAGTGCTTTTCCTCCAGCCTTTGTCAAAAATCCATACAGTTGGTATGCCCTGTCCTAATCTGTATAGTAAACCTTGTGTAGTGCCCATTTTGGCACTAGTGACGGAGTCATTTGAACTGAACCTCATGTAAATGACCACTGGTCACATACATACACACACAGTATGGATTTCTGCTAACCACATATATGTTTTCCAGCGGATGATTTGATAAAATAATTCTGAAACTTCTAAAAGTATTGTCTTAAGAAATGGATTGCAAGGGCACAGGCTCAGAAGACACCCATTCCTCTCAAAATCCACCATTTCACTCCCCACCTCGAAATCTCCTCAGGTCAGCAGGCACCCAGCACAGCTGCCTCAAGATTCTGGACACACAGGAGACAACACAGACGGTGAGTTCAAAATTCCCTCCAAAACACTGGAGGGACATGTGATCCCATAAACAGGGAGGAGGGCAAAGCAACCAAGGGGAAGAGAGAAGTAGTAGAGCTGCATCTTCTCTCACACACACATGTGCACACACACTCTGGGTCACTCACACACCCTCATACCATGGGAGCTGAACCAGGGCTGCCCTCCCCCGGGCCTCGTCAGCTCCCTTGAGGACCTGGTGATCCAAGGGCCCTTTGGACAGAAAATCAAATCCACTCCAAACACTTTCCTCTGTTGAAAAACACACACACACTCCAGGACCACACAGCAGCCCCGATTTGGAAGGGAAGACAGTATAGTCTCTCCACCACTCTCCAACACAATACCTCCCCAGGCACCCTTGCCATCCTGCCCCACACCCCCCAACCACCACCACCCACACAACAACACAAAAGGACATGTAACAGTTGGAACATTCACCACTATCACAGACAGAGAGAAGAGGAGAAGAAGCGGAAACTCATAATCGAACACAGCAGCAGCAGCAGCCCAACAGCGATGCCTGCACCCAGGAACAGCACAGCTTACCCCCTCCAGGCAGCCCAGGGAAGGGACTGCACCATTTCATGAGGGCCACACATAATTGGAGGAGGAGGTAAGCAAGAGCATGGGGAGGCACGTATCCGATTGATCAGGGAACAGTCAAAGGCAGACTTGCAGGGATTGCAAAAAGGGGGCCATATGGGGAAGAGTATTCTCCCACAGTATTCTTGCCAGCAAGTTAAAGAAGTATGGATTGGATGAATGGACTATAAGGTGGATAGAAAGCTGGCTAGATTGTCGGGTTCAATGGGTAGTGATCAACAGCTCGATGTCTAGTTGGCAGCCGGTATCAAGTGGAGTGCCCCAGGGGTCGGTCCTGGGGCCAGTTTTGTTCAACAACTTTATTAATGATCTGGATGATGGGATGAATTGCACCCTTAGCAAGTTCACAGATGACACTAAGCTGGGGGGAGAGGTAGATATGCTGGAGGGTAGGGATAGGGTCCAGAGTGACCTAGACAAATTGGAGGATTGGGCCAAAAGAAATCTGATGAGATTCAAAAAGGACAAGTGCAGAGTCCTGCACTTAGGACAAAAGAATCCCATGCACTGCTACAGGCTGGGGATCAACTGGCTAAGCAGCAGTTCTGCAGAAAAGGACCTGGGGATTACAGTGGACGAGAAGCTGGATATGAATCATCAGTGTGCCCGTGTTGCCAAGAAGGCCAACGGCATATTGGGCTGTATTAGTAGGAGCATTGCCAGCAAATTGAGGGAAGTGATTATTCCCCTCTATTCGGCACTGGTGAGGCCACACCTGGAGTATTGTGTCCAGTTTTGGACCCCCCACTACAGAAGGGATGTGGACAAATTGGAGAGAGTCCAGCGGAGGGCAACAAAAATGATTAGGGAGCACATGACTTCGAGGAGAGGCTGGGGGAACTGGGGTTATTTAGTCTGAAGAAGAGAAGAGTGTGTGTGTGTGTGTGGGGGGGGGTTTGATAGCAGCCTTCAACTACCTGAAAGGGAGGGGGGGGTTCCAAAGAGGATGGATCTAGACTGTTCTCAGTGGTAGCAGATGACAGAACAAGGAGTTATGGTCTCAAGTTGCAGTGGGGGAGGTCTAGCTTGGATATTAGGAAACACTAGTTCACTAGGAGGGTAGTAAAGCACTGGAATGGGTTACCTAGGGAGGTGGTGGAATCTACATCCTTAGAGGTTTTTAAGGCCTGGCTTGACAAAGCCCTGGCTGGGATGATTTAGTTGGTGTTGGTTCTGCTTTGAGCAGGGGATTGAACTATCTGACCTCCTGAGGTTTCTTCCAACCCTAATCTTCTGTGATTCTATAAGAGGCCACCCATATATCTGTGTATGTTTGTATGTATTTGTTTGTGTGTGTGTATATTTGTGAGTTCATTTCTGAAGTTCTCGACCTACTGGAAAGGGTAATAGGGCTAAGCTCAGGAAGCAATCATGCCCCACCACTCAACTTGGTGGTAAGTTTATATCTCCCTATTTGAAAGCACATTTTATTGTTTTTTTGTCTTTCAAATGTAAGTACATTAAAGAAAGGGTCAGAAGATAAGGATTGTAGTTCACAAAAGAAGCAGACATCTGGAGTTGCAATAATTTATTGAGGTCAACACTGATGATCTGTTGATGCAGGGGCTGAATAGTCTACTGATTTCTTCTGTATATTTCTTTTTGTGCTTTCATGGAATTCGTGTGTCACTGTAGCAAACATTTCTTGTGCTACTTACCTCTCCTTTCATCAGGATGCTGTTAATCCCACCTTTGCTTTCATCCAGCATGTTCACTTTTATTCAACGGGGCAATTCATCGAGCTCTGGATTTAGCACAAAAACTTAGCTGCTCTATGCACAGTTCTCCTGCTTTCATAGAACAAAGTTATGGGAAAACAATGTAATAAGGGCAGAAAAGTTCTTCCCACCAATTCTTCCAAATAGCATACACATTCGTTGATGTGAAGCATAATAGTCTTGTGGATTGAACATAGAAGGCTCCTCAGAGACACAGGTGGCTTACCGTCAGCTTTGCACTAGAGACTGCACTAACCTGCAGCGTAAAGCCAAAGGGACTATTCTAATTTACAGCAGCCTTACCTGGGCAGCCCAGAATCCCCTGTGGCACTCAGTCCCTGTTTCCCCTATGCCAGGGACTCCAAGCTGGGCTTCTTATATAGGCATTATGATGCTCCTGCACTGAGCGATTTCTTCCTTGGCCTTATTATTTCCCCTGAATACTCCGAGAGTGGTGTATGGAGTCCATAATTAACCCCAACATGTTTGTGAGCTCACTGCATGCACACAGCTTCGAGACCTTTTCCTCCCAAAGTATAAGCCTTGCCTTGGGAATCTGCCGGACCAGCTTTGCCATTAAAGGGCACTGACACTTGAGCAGCACAGTCTTTCCATCCAATAGAGGACAGTGCTGCATGCATACACAAGCCATTTACCGTATTCTTCCCTCAGTTAACGAAAAGTTTCTCCTTGAGCTCATTATAGGGTTTCTAAGGTTCATAGGATTTCAGTCCCATAGCCAAATATTATTCTGTAACACTGACTTGCCATTAACTGTATATATGCAGACATATATCGGCTCTGGCAAGTGGTGACCCTAACCTTCAGTTCTTGCTGCTTAAAGCACTGGTGGTCACTAGTAAATCTTCCATCTTCCATGATTTAATAATGGAAAAGGTACCTGACCTGCATTTATTACCAAGATTTGGCTGTTTGATTCATCTTGGCCCTTTGTTTGTTCAGCATTGTCTTGCTGAATATTGGGGATAATGTGTTCTATAGCAGAGTTGTAGGGGACAGGGGTTGACTGGGCTTTTGATATTTTATCTTAAGTGTCAGCGATGGCCATGCACATGGCCTTATAATTGATGCCATAATAAGGGCCTACGGACTGATTGTAGGAAATTCTGGCTACAGGGCCCGATTAAGGCATAAACCCTGTAGGTATATGCCTTGGACTTTAGCTCCTGAAATCATGCTTATATCAGAGTCACAATTTTCATTTTTGTAAAAAATAAGTTTCTAGTCCTTGTGGTTGAACAGAAAAAATGAAAAATGTGACCCAAGTGTAACTGATGCAGTGATTCCTGCCTGAATCTGCAGGCAGCCTGAACCAACAGCTCAGAGAAGGTGATGGGCCCTGTTAATTTCTAGGGATGGTCAACTCCAAAACCTACTGTGCTGTGGGGGGCTGCACAAAACTATCACACTGTGGGTGTGGCAGGAAGAGAAGATTGCATTAGGCCCAAGTAGAGACACTCCAGCTGCTGGAGTAAGTCCTGCGGGGGTCAACCTGCTGCCATTCCTTCTCTTTGGAGGAGCAGAGAGGATGAGTGCTCCTGCTGCTGCTCCTGAGGAAGAACGGAACACGATGCTTCAGCCTTTGCCTCTTGGAGGGATAGCAGGGTTCCCTGCAAGAGCCAGTGCGCCGTACCGGGGCAGCCTGGCTTCCCCAGGTGGCAATTTAAAGGGCCAGGGGCTCCCGCTGCCTCTATGGCCCTGGCCCTTTAAATAGCCGCCACAGCCCCGCTGCCGCTCCGGCAGGCTCCAGTGCTATTTAAAGGGCCCGGGGTGGTAGAGGCAGGAGAACCCCAGGCCCTTTAAATAACCCGCAGCGCCCTGCTGCCAGAGCCCTGGGATAGCAGCGGCAGCTGGGGGCTCCGGCAGCGGTTTAAAGGGCCCGCGGCGGTAGCAGCGGCCAAGCCCTGGGCCCTTTAAACTGCTGCCAGAGCCCCCGGCTGCCATTGCCAGCCCGGCAGGGGAGGGGGAGGGCATTTACCGGTACAGGGCGGTCTGGGGCTGGCTCTGACCTCCCATCCCCGCCCCTTCCGGGGGCCAGAACCGGCCCCAACCCAGCCCTGTACCGGTAAGTCCCTATTTCTACTTTCACCCGTGGCAGCAGCGGCTCCAGGCACCAGTGCTCCAAGCGCGTGCCTGGGGCGGCAAGCCTTGGGGAGTGCCCTGCCAGTCCCTGCAAGGGCAGCAGTCAGGCTGCCTTCGGCGGCATGCCTGTGGGAGGTCCGCGGATTCGGCGGCAATTCGGCAGTGGGTACGCCGAAGCCGTGGGACTGGCGGACCTCCCGCAGGCGTGCCGCCGAAGATGGCCTGACTGCCCTGCTTGAGGCAGCAAAAAAGCTAGAGCCGCCCCTGACCCCTAGCTGTGTCATAATGCGCGTAGGAGCTGCGACCGCCTTAATCCAGCTCTGGTTGACTCCAGTGTCAGTTGAAGCATTTTGAACACTGGAGGGTCAGGCCTTGCGTGAGCAGTAAGAGCCTACAGGCAGTTGCAATTTTGAATTGCTGATTCTGAGAGTTGCTCAACTCCCACTGCATCTGTGCTGTGGATGCTTGGCATTACTTAAGAGGCCCCTAGCAGGATCTGGCCCTTAAAAGTGAAAGGGCCCAAAGCCTGGTCTGACTGAGGGACCTTGCTGTTGGTTTGTAAAGGTACAAGAGTCTCATTAATGCCCAGAGTGATAACTTGTGTAGCTGTTTTACTGCTTACCTGGAGGAAGTGCAATAAGCTTCAGTTAAAAAAAAAATACTTTCATGGTGCGGTAGCTGTGGGTGAATCACAACTGGGTCACCCCTATTCAGATAAGTATATGGAAGTTTAGATGCTTATACAAAATGTATTAAACTATTTCTTGTGTAGAAATTGAGATGGAAATGTCATAGGAACAGAGCCTCTGGTGAGTTTTCTGTTATTTGAGGGTTCTTATGTATTTGTGTATGTTTTTACAACCTCACCCCTCATTGCTGTAACTGAGCACCTGTCATGACTGTGAAATACTGTTATCTTCATGATGTTTCATAGGCTCATAGATTTTAAGGCCAGAAGAAACCATTATGACTTTCTAGTCTGACATCCTGTATTAATACAGGCCATAGAATTTCACCCAGTAATTCCTGCAACAAGCCCATTGTGATGGGTTCCCCCTGGGGTGCCACCTGGAACTGGGGTACCACTGAGCCCCCCTAACCCACCAGTCTAGGCTCCCTCTCAAACTGTATTGCTGTGACAAGCTGCAAAACCCTCTCCAGCCCTCACTTTCACCAGCATACATACAGTAGGGGCAGACCCAGCTGCAGTTACAAGCAGGCTCTCTGACCAGCCCCTGCATAAAAAGCCTACTCCCAGCTCCTCAGGCACGCACCCCCTCTGGAATATAAACCCCAAATTATACCATCTCGTGCTACACAGGGAACTGTACAGAGTAAACTCATAAAATTCACCCCCTCCCTCAGTGTGGAGAGGAATATGCAACAGCTTTTTGCCCCGAGTTATGATTTCCACACACTTCACTTCAACTCACTGGTTTAGAGAAAGCAAAAACAAGTTTATTAACTACAAAAGATAAATTTTAAGTGATTATAGGTGATAGCAAATATATCAAATCAGATTATCTAGCAAATAAAAAAAATTGCAAACTAAGCTCAATATACTACATAGATTGAATATGAATAGCAGATTCTCACCCTAAGAGATGATACAAGCAGGCTGAAGATTTTTAAGGGGCAAGCAGCACTTGCTTTACAGCTTGGAATCCCCAGGTGTTTCATTCACAGGCTAAAAATCCCTTTAGCCTGGGATAAGCACTTCACCCAGTTCAGTCTTTGTTCCTCAGGTGTTTCCAGGAGTCTTCTTGGGTTGGGAGTGAAGAACACCAGATGATGTCACTCCCTGCCTTATATAGCTTTTGCAGATGACGGCAACCCTTTGCTCCCAAAGCTTGGTTCCCAGACCAGTCTGTGGAAAAATACTGACATCCCCAGATGGAGTCTAGAGATATATGGTCTCATCACATGTCCTAGTAGAGTCATAGCAGCCATCACTCACGCACTGTTTGGAGCGTTCACAGGAAGACTCACCAGGTGGGAGATAAGCTTCTGCTAAGGCCTATTTTATTTTCCTAATGGCCCATTGCCCTGGTAGGCCCTTCCCCACCCATTATCTACCCAGGTGTAACTACATTTGAAATACAGATACATAGTCAATATTCATAAATTCAGATACAAAAATGATACATGCATACAAATGGGATAATCATGTTCAGCAAATCATAACCTTTCCAATGACACCTCACATGACTTATCTTGCATAAAATACATTACAATTGTTATAATCATATCATAATATCACTGCAAAGAATATGGGGTGCAATGTCACACCTATAACTTCTGGTTGAACTAGTTACTAGAGCATGTGTTTCAGAAAGACATCCAATCTTGACTGACAGATTTCAAGTGATAAAGAATTCACTATAACATGTGGTAAATTAATTACTTTACTTTCACTGTTAAAAATTTGCAGCTTATTTCCCATCTGAATTTGTCTAGCTTCAACTTTAATAATTGGATCTTGTTATGCTACTGTCTGCTATTGGAAATTTTCTCTCCAAGTGGGTACTTAGTCCATGATCGAGTCATCTCTTAACTGTCTCTTCAGTAAACTAAATAGTCTATGCTCTGTTAGTCTGTCAATGTAAAGCATATTTTTTGTCCCTGAGTCATTTTTGTGGTTCTTCTTTGAACTCTCCAATTTTTCAACATTCTTTTTGCAGCATAGACACTAGAACTGAACAGAGGCAGATTTACAGTAAAGCTCAGGGGGCCCTGGCACGGGGCCCCCCAGTGACAGGGGCCTCAGGGCTGGGCAGCTGTGGGGACAGAAGGTTGGTCCTGCCAGCTCCAGAGGCTCCTGCTGCAGGGCAGGCTCCGCCCCCACCGGCAGTCAAGCTCCCTCCTCCCCCGAGCATGCCGCGTTGCCGCCCCTCCCCCCCAGCGCTTCCCCCGCCACCAAACAACTGTTTGCCGGCGCTCCTGGAGGGAGGGAGAGGAGCGGGGCCGCAGCGCGCTTGGGAGGAGGCGGAGAAGAGGTGGGGACGGGGCCTCGTGGAAGGGGGTGGAATCAGGGCAGGGCGGAGCCCCCCCACATACCCCACCCTGCCGTGAGCTGCAGGTGGCTGGGGTGGTGTAGGCCAGGGGGCTGGGAGCACCCCCCCACACATGCCCAGCCCCCCCCCATGCCCTGACTCCTGCACCCCCACACATCCTCACCCTGAGCACCAAATGGGAGCTCCTGCACCACCCCCTCCCCACATTCCCACCTGCACCACTCGCACCAAACAGGAGCTGCCCCAGGTAAGCGCTCCACACCCCAACCTCCTGCCCCAACCCTGAGCCCCCTCCCTCACCCTAACTCCTGGCCAGACCCTGCACCCCCAGCCCTGAGCCCACTCCTGCACTCTAAGTCCTGGCCAGACCCCACACCCCAATGTTTTTTTGCATTTTTTTAATAAAGTGCTCTTATCCAAAGCGCTTTACAATAGTTAGCTAACGGTACAAACAATATTTGGAAAGATCATTAAGTGGTCCATCGAGACCCTCAGCGATTTTCAAGTGGTCTGTGGAAAAATAAGTTAAACTACAAAAACAATCAAGGTACCTCACTTTATTTTCATTTACTTGCTATTACTTATAGGAGGAGGATGAAGAAAAAAGAATTAAAAACGGGGGTGGGGAGGAGATAAGAGAGAATGTTCTTTTTCTTGGCTGGGTCCCAAGGAGGGGCCCCAAAAATGAAGCTGAGCACAGGGCCACACTAACTCTAAATTCGCCACTGAAACTGAACATGCTGTTCTGGTAGTGGTCTCACCAATCAAAATACAGAAGTAATACTACCTCTCTATTATTTTAATAACTCTACAACCAAAACAACAGGTCATAGATAGAAAATTGAAATTTGAAAAGGAAATAGCCCTCATTAAGAAGTATGCTTATGTTCCAGTGAAAACTACTTTTGATTTGACTGAGTTATTACACTTTGCAAATTATATACTAGGCACAAAGAGTACATTTTGGATAGGTAGTATTCTTCCTCCCACTCCCACCCCCCACTAAGACTGAAAAATATGTTTCTATTTTAGCGAAAGCTGCATATTTTCACGGTAACCCAAATTTTGGCATTTCCTGAATTTTGAGTTTTGAAACATGCAATCTTAACATTCCCTTAGCATCGATTTTTGTACAGAATATTCTATATGTTCTGCAAAATATTTTATGTTACAGATTATAGTATATAATATACCGGAGTGGTGCCAGGGTTTTTGCCGCCCTAGGCGGCAGCGCTCCTCCTCTGAGCATTCGGCTGCGGGGGTCCTTCCGCTCCGCGTCTTCGGGGCACTTTGGCAGCGGGTCCCGGAGCAAGTGAAGGACCCGCTGCCAAATTTCTGTCGAAGACCCAGAGTGGAAGGACCTCCCGCTGCCGAATTTCCACCGAGGGCGGCAAAATGCCACCCCCCAAATTCTGCCACCCTAGGCAACTAGGGTTGCCTAGTGGAAACGCCGGCCCTGATAATATAATGTAAATAAAAATAACAAAAATTGGTACGACTGCAAAGGACAATAGTTCTTATAATTTACTGCTGATAGTGCTAACATTGCTTTGTATTCTGGAAGTGTAAATGATAGGCCAAACATTCCAAAATGTCTTCTATATCTGAGGCTGCATTTTTTCAGGCACATGCTTATTGCTTGTATTCACAAAGGATTGCTGCATGTGCAGAATAGCTGGCATAATTTACAGACCTCTTTAAAACACCTGATGCTATAGGTCAAATATAGGGGTAGATGCTAGAGCCCATACTGTAACTCATATTTACCTAAGAACAAAATACAATGAGCCACTGGGTGAAACATCTATACATTCAAAAGTGGAGACTAGCTGAACCCCAGATAGTTTTTTTTAAGAGTAAGGCATTCAAAAGACAACTGCTTCTCTCTTTTCAAAGACTTTTTTCCTTTACTTCTTAGCAATAATTGCAGGACATAATTAAAAGGTTATCATTTGCATGCAGAGTTCAACGTTCCTTTATGCCCAGATAAAAACTATGTAAAAGGGAGTTAAGGTTGAGAGTAAATATTAGTAATTTAGGCTACAATGTATTATGGGGGTATTGCAATTATCTCAAAACCAAACATTGTACACCCAGGAGAGTAATGAGTTATGATTAAACTTCAATCCAAAATTGTTAAGGTATGAAATGGCACGCTTGGGTCACCCAAACAACCTTAAGTCTGTCCTGTATTGTGGTTCCTCATTAGATTAAATTGATTTTAAAAACACATTCGATTTTTTTTTCTTTTTCTCCCATCCTTATGTTACTAGAGAGCAGAGTTAATGTTGGTTGTATGCCACAATGTGCTAGGTAATTTACAGATATGTAAAAATACTAGTTTGTTGGGCAAAAAATTCAAAATTTCAATAAAAAAATAGGATGAAATGTTCCTGAAAATCTTTGCCAAAATTGACCCATTTTTGGACCAGTCTGTCTCAAGAAGTTTAGTGCATTTTGATTGGAATATGAGGTAATTTACTTATAGTCCACCAACCGCAATTAAAAAACAAACCTTTTTTAGAGAGCACACCTGAGCAAAGCTGCATATGGCAGTACCACCTGGATACACAGATATCTATAGTTGCTATAAATGTCCTCTTTCATCTATGGCTGGAATGAAAACTCTGCTCCATCCTATCACACACAGACTTGGCCACAGTGATTATGCATTTGTTGACATCCATGTTCAATTACTGTAATGCTTCATGCTTCATCAGTGGGCGGGGCATTCATACAGGCCAGGGCTTTATAAAGCAGCGCACAAGCGACCAGGGAGCTTTGCGAACAGGGGCTGCTAACAGGGAGTTTCGCAAGGGAGTTTGGAAGGGGAGCAGGAAGGGGGCGAGGGTCCCTTGCCGGTTCCATCTGTTTTCTCTTGATTCCCCTTAATACCTATAAAGCAACTACATTCATAACTTTTTGCTTAAACAACCCTTTCAGCTGACAGGGGGCTGCAGACGGGAGTTTGACAGAGGGAGGCTTACGATGGTTAGGAAGACCCGCAACACCTGTGCCAGCACTGCTGCTGTCTCCTCCACCTGTGCCTGTAGCCAGACAGAGTGCCTAAGCATGGATGCCTCTACCCAGATCCTGGTGTGGTTTTGCAAAGACTGTAACTTGCAATTTCCACTTACTGATATCCAGGCTGGGGGGACCATCCAATGTGAGAGGTGCCTGCTGGTGGAATCTCTCAGGCAGCAGGTGGGAGAGCTACAGGAAGAGGTGGCTAGGTTGAGGAGCATCCGTATCCACGAGCAATTCCTCGACAGTGTCCATGTGGAGACAGCTGAGGTAGCTGTCCCAGTACACAGGACTGCTGATACACCAGTGGTGGAGGAGGAGATGGCTCAGGGTGGACACTGGCAGCTGGTTACTTCTGGCAGCAGGCAGTGCTCCACCCTTGCTCCGAACCCTCCTGCCGTGGTTATAGGTAACCGTTATGCTCTTCTTGATACAGGAAAGAAGGAATCACTCCCTACAGTAAAGGAGGAGAAGCCTCGTACCCCTAAGGCTGGAAAGTCTGCTGCCACCACTGCGAATAGGAAACGTAGGGTAGTGGTGGTCGGAGACTCTCTGCTGAGGGGGACGGAGGCGCCCATCTGTTGCCCTGACATTTCATCTCGGGAGGTATGCTGCCTGCCGGGGGCCCGTATCCGAGACGTTACGGAGGCATTGTCGAGGATTATCCAGCCCTCTGACTACTACCCCATGCTACTCATCCATGTGGGCACAAATGATACTGCGCGGTGTGACACTGAGCGGATCAAGAGTGACTACAGGGCTCTGGGAGTACGGGTGAAGGAGTTTGGAGCGCAGGTGGTATTCTCTTCAATTCTTCCTGTCAAAGGTAGGGGCGCGGGCAGAGACAGATGCATCATGGAGGTGAATGCCTGGCTGCGAAGATGGTGTTGCCAGGAGGGCTTTGGCTTCCTAGACCACGGGATGCTATTCGAGGAAGGACTGCTAGGCAGAGATGGCGTTCACCTTTCGAGGAGAGGAAAGACCCTATTCGGACACAGACTGGCTAACCTAGTGAGGAGGGCTTTAAAAGTGACGGGGACAGGTGAGCAAAGCCCACAGGTAAGTGGGGAACATGGAGACCGGGGAGATGGGTCGGAAACAAGAGGGAGTGTGGGCTATATTGGCAGAGAGAAAGGAGAGTCAGGACAAAACTGGGAGGAAAGATCAAACCAGTATCTTAGATGCCTATATACAAATGCGAGAAGTATGGGGAATAAGCAGGAAGAACTGGAAGTGCTAATAAATAAATACAACTATGACATTGTTGGCATCACTGAAACTTGGTGGGATAATACACATGATTGGAATGTTGGTGTGGATGGGTACAGCTTGCTCAGGAAGGATAGACAGGGGAAAAAGGGAGGAGGTGTTGCCTTATATATTAAAAATGTACACACTTGGACTGAGGTAGAGATGGACATAGGAGACGGAAGTGTTGAGAGTCTCTGGGTTAGGCTTAAAGGGGCAAAAAACAAGGGAGATGTCATGCTAGGAGTCTACTACAGGCCACCTGTGGAAGAGGTGGATGAGGCTTTTTTCAAGCAACTAACAAAATCATCCAAAGCCCAAGATTTGGTGGTGATGGGGGACTTCAACTATCCGGATATATGTTGGGAAAATAACACAGCGGGGCACAGACTATCCAACAAATTCTTGGACTGCATTGGAGACAACTTTTTATTTCAGAAGGTTGAAAAAGCTACTAGAGGGGAAGCTGTTCTAGACTTGATTTTAACAAATAGGGAGGAACTCGTTGAGAATGTGAAAGTAGAAGGCAGCCTGGGTGAAAGTGATCATGAAATCATAGAGTTTGCAATTCTAAGGAAGGGTAGAAGGGAGAACAGCAAAATAGAGACAATGGATTTCAGGAAGGCAGATTTTGGTAAGCTCAGAGAGCTGATAGGTAAGGTCCCATGGGAATCAAGACTGAGGGGAAAAACAACTGAGGAGAGTTGGCAGTTTTTCAAAGGGACACTATTAAGGGCCCAAAAGCAAGCTATTCCGCTGGTTAGGAAAGATAGAAAATGTGGCAAAAGACCACCTTGGCTTAACCACGAGATCTTGCACGATCTAAAAAATAAAAAGGAGTCATATAAAAAATGGAAACTAGGACAGATTACAAAGGATGAATATAGGCAAACAACACAGGAATGCAGGGGCAAGATTAGAAAGGCAAAGGCACAAAATGAGCTCAAACTAGCTACGGGAATAAAAGGAAACAAGAAGACTTTTTATCAATACATTAGAAGCAAGAGGAAGACCAAAGACAGGGTAGGCCCACTGCTTAGTGAAGAGGGAGAAACAGTAACAGGAAACTTGGAAATGGCAGAGATGCTTAATGACTTCTTTGTTTCGGTCTTCACCGAGAAGTCTGAAGGAATGCCTAACATAGTGAATACTAATGGGAAGGGGGTAGGTTTAGCGGATAAAATAAAAAAAGAACAAGTTAAAAATCACTTAGAAAAGTTAGATGCCTGCAAGTCACCTGGGCCTGATGAAATGCACCCTAGAATACTCAAGGAGCTAATAGAGGAGGTATCTGAGCCTCTAGCTATTATCTTTGGAAAGTCATGGGAGACGGGAGAGATTCCAGAAGACTGGAAAAGGGCAAATATAGTGCCCATCTATAAAAAGGGAAATAAAAACAAACCAGGAAACTACAGACCAGTTAGTTTAACTTCTGTGCCAGGGAAGATAATGGAGCAAGTAATTAAGGAAATCATCTGCAAACACTTGGAAGGTGGTAAGGTGATAGGGAACAGCCAGCATGGATTTGTGAAGAACAAATCATGTCAAACCAATCTGATAGCTTTCTTTGATAGGATAACGAGCCTTGTGGATAAGGGTGAAGCGGTGGATGTGGTATACCTAGACTTTAGTAAGGCATTTGATACGGTCTCGCATGATATTCTTATCGATAAACTAGGCAAATACAAATTAGATGGGGCTACTATAAGGTGGGTGCATAACTGGCTGGATAACCGTACTCAGAGAGTTGTTATTAATGGTTCCCAATCCTGCTGGAAAGGCATAATGAGTGGGGTACCGCAGGGGTCTGTTTTGGGACCGGCTCTGTTCAATATCTTCATCAACGACTTAGATATTGGCATAGAAAGTACGCTTATTAAGTTTGCGGATGATACCAAACTGGGAGGGATTGCAACTACTTTGGAGGACAGGGTCATAATTCAAAATGATCTGGACACATTGGAGAAATGGTCTGAGTTAAACAGGATGAAGTTTAACAAAGACAAATGCAAAGTGCTCCACTTAGGAAGGAAAAATCAATTTCACACATACAGAATGGGAAAAGACTGTCTAGGAAGGAGTACGGCAGAAAGGGATCCAGGGGTTATAGTGGACCACAAGCTAAATATGAGTCAACAGTGTGATGCTGTTGCAAAAAAAGCAAACATGATTCTGGGATACATTAACAGGTGTGTTGTGAGCAAGACACGAGAAGTCATTCTTCCGCTCTACTCTGCTCTGGTTAGGCCTCAGCTGGAGTATTGTGTCCAGTTCTGGGCGCCGCATTTTAAAAAAGATGTGGAGAAATTGGAAAGGGTCCAAAGAAGAGCAACAAGAATGATTAAAGGTCTTGAGAACATGACCTATGAAGGAAGGCTGAAAGAACTGGGTTTGTTTAGTTTGGAAAAGAGAAGACTGAGATAGGACATGATAGCAGTTTTCAGGTATCTAAAAGGGTGTCATAAGGAGGAGGGAGAGAACTTGTTCACCTTAGCCTCTAAGGATAGAACTAGAAACAATGGGATTAAACTGCAGCAAGGGAGGTCTAGGTTGGACATTAGGAAAAAGTTCCTAACTGTCAGAGTGGTTAAACACTGGAACAAATTGCCTAGGGAGGTTGTGGAATCTCTGTCTCTGGAGATATTTAAGAGTAGGTTAGATAAATGTCTATCAGGGATGGTCTAGACAGTATTTGGTCCTGCCATGCGGGCAGGGGACTGGACTCGATGACCTCTCGAGGTCCCTTCCAGTCCTATAATCTATGAATCTATGAATCTATGCTTTGTTCCAAAGAATGAACCTACCAACTTGGAAAAGTTCTGGTTGGTTCAGTATGCAGTATTCAACCTACTCAGCAGCACATATAACCCTGGTACCCTGCTCACCACATAGACTTCCACTGAATTCAGACTCAAGTTCAAAGTCTCAATTCTGAGACCATGGGACTGGCCCAAACTACCTAAGAGACAACCCCTCATTCTATGACCATGACCTGCCAGAATAGCTCAGTTCTTCAGGAACAAATAGAACTGTTACCCTCAAGGCTGAGATTTATGAACATGGGAGAGAAACATCCTCTTGAAAGCTAGTCCATGTGTATGGCTCTTACTTCCAGCAGAAATTAGAATGACCACAACAGTTCAGAACAAAATGCAAAGCTCACTTCTTTGACCTAGCTTTTGCAAACTAGGAAACCCAAACACAAATTTCTGATCAACAGGGGAACGAATGGGGTGAAATATAAGATCTTCTGTAATGTTAAATATTAAACTTTGTAAGGTGTTCCGATACCATGATGAGAAGCATATGCCTAGATAAACTGATAAGTCTTTGTAAATAGGAAAAGGAAAACACCCTTTTAATTTTTTTTTACAACTGAGCAATAGAAATGTAATAACCTTCATTGACATGAGGGGTCTCTTGATATCTCTTGTCCATCTGAGCTCAATTTGCAAGAGCCACTAACATATGTACTGCTGAGTAGGTTGGATGCTGCATACTAAACCCACAAGAACTTTTCCAAGTTAGTAAGTTCATTCCCTGGAACAAAGTATTACAATAATTAAGTATGGATGTCACAAATGCATAAGAGAGGAGAAGACAACTCCACCACAAAAAAGAAAGTGTGGCTTATCACAGGAACTATAAAAGATCCTGACTATTGTTCTTTCAACAATTTGATCCATATCCAGCAATTGAAATCTATAGTATGCAAATAGTCAAAAATCAATTCCTGAAAGCATTGTATTTCCTAGGACTTCATCCCTTATGTGATACTGTAGTCTTGGTGTTTTGTCTTCTGCCAAATGATTGCTGCTGTCATTTGCCAGGGCTCCCTTATGCAGAGTGTATAATGATGGCTTGTCAGAATGGAATTTTTTTTTGACTTTTCACACCCCGGAAGCCCATGCAAGACTGCAGAAGCTAAAACTGAAAGGCCAGATGCATATGTTAGTGCATGACACAGGGCCCAGCTGTCAAAAAGAGGCTGTGGTGGCACAAAGAGGCCAAAACTCACTTGCAGTCGGGAAGATCATAGGGGGCAAGTGCAGCTCAAAAACATGTAAGGTTGGCTGGAACCAAGAAAGGGAGGCCAGAGGGAGTGCACTGGTATTAAAAGCACCTGCTTTTCCTTCAGAGCAAATCTCCTGTGTTGGGCACTGGGAGCCTCGGTGGTGGTGAAAGGAGGTATAGTGTTGTGGGTCTGCACTAGTGAATCTGACTCGGATTCTCCAGATAGATCAAAATGAAGTGATATTTTTATTGAGCTGTATCTCTCAGCAGTTAGATCCTGGATATTTGCAGATAAGTGCACATAAAACTGCACAAGTGGCAGGGATGCAAGGTTCTGATGCCTGCATGGCAGGGAGCTCAGGGGAGAAGTGGTAATGGGGCCTGAGAAGACCAGCATAAGCCTGACCCTGGGGCTGGAAGTTCTGCTCCTGCTATGTGGGCAAGTTACTTCAAATATTGGACTGGAATAGTCCTTGCAAAGCAGCTCTACAGATGCTCTGTAGTCTGGAGGGAGGATTATTTCCCTCTGCCCATACCACTTATCTGCACCGCATCTGGCCCAGCTACTCAGTCTGAGTACTGGGCTCTGGATTGCTCCTGAGCAGGGCCGGCTCCAGGCACAAGCTTAACAAGCAGGTGCTTGGGGCGGCCAAGGGGGAGGGGCGGCACCTGCGGCAATTCAGGGACGGCAGGTCCCTCACTCCCTCTAGGAGCGAAGGACCTGCCGCTGAACTGCCGCCGCCGATCGCGGCTTTTTTTTTTTCCAATTGCCGCTGCCGATCGCGATCGTGGCTTTTTTTTTTTTTTGCTTGGGGTGGCAGAAATGCTGGAGCCGGCCCTGCTCCTGAGCATGAAGGCATAGAGCTCCTCCATCCTATGCCAGCAGTGAATTCCTCACTCTGTTTTGGAGAGGGACAGTAGAAGGCTGTAGTTAGCAGTAAGAATTGTGCACATACACACAGTCACCAACCTGTTCCTCTCTGACCGTAGAGTATCCATAACAAAGTTTATGCAGCTAGATAACTAGCAGTGCACTAATACAAGCTCTAGAATGAAGGAACACGAAACCTGCCTGTGTGTGCTGTAAAAATTGCTGCTCCGGGACATTAAAAATGATGCTGCATTGTCTATATGGCAATTGGCTGCCTACTTGTACAAAAAGAGCCACCCACATTAGCATATAATTACCAAAACCCTTCTGCAAAAGTAGCAAAGGGGATGCTGGTTCCAAACATCCAAATATGATCAGAAGTACATAATCTAAAACAAAAGATGTACAAGAAAATACACCACTTGGGCCCTTCATATGATGCAACCAAGATGTTTTGAAACCTTGGGTGAAATCCTGGCCTTATGGAAGGAAGTCAATGGCAAAACTTCCATTGACTTCATTAGGGTCAGGATTTCACCCCTTTATTTCCATGAATAATTGGGATCTAATGTTTCAGATTAATAAATCTTGTTGTTTAAATTAAGTGATTACCTAGTAGATTGAGTCCTGATACTTGCTCACTCACTTTTCCCACTGATATGGGATTCTACTCCAGTTGAATAGTTCTATCACTTCTCCTTAGCCTTTTGCCTAAGATTAATTGTAATATCTGACAGTCTTCTACTGGGCGACTGCCCTGCACTTGCAGGGGGATGGACTCAAGAGGCTTTTTTCAAACTCTGACTACTGCGATCCACCTGTGGTCCACCTGTCATCCCTATGTTGTGTTTTGATTCTTTGTCTGCCTCTGATTGTGCCTGGGAACAAGCATTCCACAGCTAACACCAGCAGAACAGTCAGCTACCTCCTGGTATGGGTATCCTGCCTCTGCCTTGGGCACCAAACTGGAATTGTCTTCTCATGGGGAGCAGTTAGGGTTTAAAAAACAAAAGCATTAAAAGCGTGTTTTATTATAGCTGGATGACTTTTTGCCAGTAAAGGTTTTTAAAATAAGCCCTGCCCCTCTTTTCAAATCTCCTGCAATGAGTACCATATCCTAAAAGTGTCAACAAGGGATACTTGGAAAGAGAAGATAATTAGAGTTTTCACCAATGAATCCTAGAGTTCCTTACTGGCAAGTTGGAAAGGCAACTTGTCACAAAGAAAGAGAGCTGGTTTTCTCATGTTCAAGGGATCTTGAGTTATTTATGAACCCATTCACAAATCTCAAGGATTTTTATATACAGGGATCCATTTTCATAGCAGTGTCTGAGAATTTAGCCATGTGCCTCCCATTAACATCAACAGGAGTCCTACAGCTAAATCCCCTTGCACGGCTTTGAAAATATGCCCTATATTGTCTCTAAAAAAGTCCTATATATTAGCAGAGAATATAAAAACTCATATTAGTATAGACCATCATATAATGGAGTTTATGGTATTAGCATTGCTGTGATGTCTTATTGCTAGCAAGCTGACTTTTAACTGTGGTAAGCAAACCACAGTAAAATGTGCTCATTGTTTTTACTATTTCTGCCTGTGACTTTAGAGACAGCCCTTCTAGGTGGTATACGAAGGAGAGAAATTTGGGAGAAGAGGGGGATGGTGATGAATGAAGAGAGAGAGGAAATGGCCAGCTGATTACAGAATCATAAAAATGTAGAGCTGAAAAGGACCATGAGAGGTTATCAAGACCAGACCCCTGTGTTGAGGCAAGACCAAGTAAATCTAGACCATCTCTGACTGGTATTTGTCCAGCCTGTTCTTAAAAACCTCCTATAATGGGAATGCCACAACCTCCCTTGGAAGACTATTCCAGAGTCTAACTACTCTTATAATTAGAAAAAATTTCCTAATATCTAAGCTAAATCTCCCTTGCTTCAGATTAAGCTCCTTACTTCTTGTTCTACCTTCAGTGGACATGGAGAACAATTGATCACTGTCCTCTTTGTAACAGCCCTTAACATATTGGAAGACTGTGATCGGGTCCTTCCTCAGTCATCTTCTCTCAAGACTTAATATGCCCAGTTTTTCCAAACTTTCCTCATAGCTCAAGCTCAAGTTTTTGAAACCTCTTACCATTTTTGTTGCTCTCCTCTAGATTCTCTCCAATTTATCCTCATCTTTCCTAAAGTGTGGTGCCCAGTGCTGGACACAGTACTCCAGTTGAGGCCTCACCAGGGTCAAGTACAGTGGGACAATTACCTCCCATGTCTTGCATACACCACTTCTGTTAATACTGCTGTGCTTCGGGGGTTCACCTAGACTAGTAAGGAGCTGTGTCACCACCTGCCCTGTAATCCTGGGTGCTTCCGTGCTGTGCAGCTTTGGCTCAGAGGCCTAGCACAATGACCTCACCATGACTCGCACCAGCCTGGTTACTCCTTGCAGTGTGACACCAATAGCCTTGCCAGGCCCGAAACCATCTCCTCTGCAGTGCTCAGCCTCTCTGGCTGTAGCACTCACAAAACTTATCCAGTTCGCAGTTCCTGTAAAGAGACAGTATGCAGCACCAGCCTCTTAGTGTGGCTGAGGATTTTATTCTTCAGTCTGAAGCACTGCATTGAGATGGTTTGTGTAACAAAACAAGATAAAGTTTATGAACAAAGGACAGATATTGTAGTGATACCAAGTAGAAGGAATTGAGATAGAAATGGTTACAAACAAAAGTAAAAGTACACTTCTGAGGCTAAAACCTAACTTTACAAGCTAAAGCCTTTTGTTCAAAGTAGGTTTCTCACCACATTCTTCCAGCGTGGAAGGCCAATTCTTAGCCAGGATCTATCACATAGCTCAAAGCGCTTGGTTTCTGTCTCTCTTCAGGTGAAGGAAGCCAAAATGGCTTTCTCATTCTGCTTATAGCCTCAAAGTTTATCTTTGTTTACAAAGTCAGGAAGCCCTCCTGGGGGCTCAGTTTGCTGTGTCCACCAGGGAGCTGACACCAGGTTAATTTTTGCAGTCTCTTCCCCCCCCATCATGATAGTTACATGGCTATCTCACCCACTTGCTAGTTTGACGGCTTTGTTTGTCTTTTATGTAAATGTATTTCCATTGTTTCTTGCTCAGTTTACATTGGCGACACATTCACCCAAGTGGGACCACATTCCTTTGTCTGGGGCAGGATGACTTAAGACCTACTTGCAAGAACATATTTATAATTTTTCCTAAATCACTCATATGTACACCATGCAATAATATTAATGAGCAGGGTTATCACCAGTTCACATATGATACCTCACAGGACATCTTTTACATACAGGTTGTGACAACAGTACATTGGAGTACACTGTGCTGGCCAGGCCAGCTGAGACTCTCTGCTAGGTACCAGGGATTCTCTCGCTCTCTGGCATTGCGGTGCTCATAGGGCCATAACACCTCAGAATGATATTAGTCTTGTTTGCAACAGCATCACATTTTGGCTCATATTCAATTTGAGACCCACTATAACCACTAGCTCCTTTTTCAGCAGCACTACTGCATAGCCAATTATTCCCTATTTTGGAGTTTTGCATTGGATTTTTCCTTCCTAAGTGTAGAGTCCCGCACTTGTCTCTCTTGAATTTCATCTTGTTGATTTTAGACCAATTCTCTAATTTGTCAAGGTCATCCTGTATTCTAATTCTGTCCCCCGGAGCACTTTCAGCTCCCCACCTCTCCCCCAGCTTGGTGTCGGATTTTATAAGCGTATTCTCCACTTCATTATCCAAGTCATTATTGAAAATATTGAGCACTACCAGACCCAGGACTGACCCCTGTGGGACTGGACTAGATACGTCCTCCCAGATTGACAATGAATCATTGATAACTATTCTTTGAGTATGGTTTTCTAGCCAGTTGTTCACCTACCTTATAGTAATTTCATCTAGACCACATTTCCTTACATTGCTTATGAGAAAGTCATGTGGGACTGTGTCAGAAATCTTACTAACATCAGATATATCATGGCTACTGCTGCCACCCTATCTACTAAGCCAATAACCCTGGCCTAAAAGGATGATGACACATACTGTTAAAATAACAGCTTGATGACATACAGAAAACAGCCTTTTTCTTATTCTTTTTCTTATTACTACTGAGGTGTAAAACCACAGAATTGTATTGTGCTTAAAAAAAAAAAAAAGAGAGTATCCTACTCCAGAGAATTTACAATTTAAGGGAGTTATGTTCCTAAATACCTATCAGAGCCTAAGTCCAGGCCCGCAACAGTCCCTTCCAAGTTTATTAATACAATTGGGCATATGCCCATTGAAGTCAGTGAGACTTTCTACAATGGTAAGTGTTACACCCAGTGAGAGTTTTGTAGGATCAGGCCCTCCATGAGAGGGTTTTGGAAGAGGGTTAGGAGGGCTTGCTTTTGTACTGTGAGACTGTATGATCAGTGAGAATTTCCTCCACATTCAAAATTAATACAATTGATAATCTGATCTGTGTACAATATGCTGTGCCAGGGATGACCTCAGTCTGATTTTGATAAGAATTAATTTGGGGGGAAAAGAGCATTTACAGTTAAGGGACTCACAAAAATAAACTCATTGTTCTGACTTCAAGTATTACTGAGAATTTGATGTTCCTTTGTAGGATACATAGAGCAACCAGTGTTCATCCAAAATGTGAAGAAAATATGGCGGTTTCCCCAGAAAAGTAGTGACAAGCCTGTCAGTGATGAGGCTGATCTCGGCAGACCGAGAGACCAGATCTATATATCAGAACCCAAGGGCCCAGTTTTCTTTCACCTTTGTGGATATGACTGACTCCCATTGACTTCAATATGAGGTACTTGAATCCTGCAGGGGAGTATTGAGTCCTGAGTTTCCAGGTCACCAAGTTAGCAGTGTATATTTTTCTAACCAAATTTTCTTGGTCACATTTCAAAGTGTGGTAGCGCTGGCTGAGGGCCATGTAAGTTTGAGCATGGCAGTACCAGGATGGAAAGAGGATTTTGTGTTTAAGGCACAGGACGAAGCATCAGGAGATGTGTGTTCTATTCCCAGCTCGGACACACTTTTCTTGTGTGGCGTTGTGCAAGTTACTTCTGTTCCTCAGTTTCCCCGTCTGTAAAATGGGGAGAATCCCCACCTCAGAGGAGTATTGGTTGAGATTTGATTGGTTTACAGTTGCTTTGAATTTCTAGAGAAGTGCAAAGTATTATTAGCTAATATTTTCTATATGGTGAAGCCGCTGCTCATGACTCCTGAGAGCTTGCAGGATCCCAAAGAAGGGCATCACTTTGTGTCGCCCGTAAAGCCTACAAGTACATGTCACTCTATCACTATCCTAATTTCATGAATCCTTTCTTGGAGACCACTGTAGCCCTAAGATTCAAAATGTGGCTGGGGTTTTAGCTGCATGACTTCTATTTGACTTTAATGGGAGCTGTATGATTTAAAACACCATGAAACGCTTTGAAAAGTTCCTCATAATGTCCAGACTAGCATTATCCTAAACCTGTCCTTGGCAATGGCAAATGATGTCATTAATATTCAGTTGTTGCAAGACAGATTCAAACAGAGGGGGATTCTCTGGCATGACTCTCAATTGTTAATGTAATAAGGCTTCCTTGTGTCTGATTTTATAGCGGACAATAACCGTTAACTGATCAACAGAAGAAATGTCAGGTGTGGAATCAATGCTGATAGAAAAATATTTCATCTGTTTACATTTACGAAGGATCACTGATAAAACCTTTGATCCCATTAAGGATATAAACTCTTCACATATACTCGATGACAAGTATGATGAGCTAGCTGAGCCTCCACCAGCCTTGCTGTGCTTAGTGAATGTTCAGCTAAAAAGGGATCAAATTGACTCAAGAATTTCAAGATTCCTAGGAAATTACCATTGTGAGGTGACCCAGTTTTTTGATTAGTGTCACGAAAAGACAGGTCTCACTGAGAAATAAACGCAGTAATGTCAGCCATATGCCTAAGTTCTTCTCTCCATTATACACATTCGCTTTCAAATTGTTTTGTCATTTTAGCATAAACTGTATCACTTGCTTTCATCTGAGAAACACAAGCTTAGCATAGTTCTGTGCAAAAATCAAAGATGAGCATGGAAAAAATGCCCCTCTTTGCCTATTAAATCACTGAACTTATGAGCACAGTGGATATTTGCATGCCTCCTTACTATTAAGGTATGAGTAACTGCCATGGATATTTAGAAAAAAATTGAAATGGCACATTTAAATCTTCTAGATATCCTTTCCACCACCACCAGCTCTGGTCTTTTCCCAACAGGTAACCCTTCTGCATATATCCTAGCATATGTACACAGTAATTACAAATCATTTAATACATTTACATTTTTGTTCCGTTAGAAATATCTAGATTGAACAAGACAAAAGACATAGTGAAATTACATTACCCAGTGGGTAGAATGAGAGATTGAAATAAGTAGCCATGGACAGATCCAGATATCAAATCTCTCTCAGTTTGGGGGTGTTTGGGTGGGCAGGTCCAATGTGAATGAAAAGCATATAATTGTTATCCTAATAGCTCCTTTTGAATGAATGTGTTATACAGGATTTCAAACTGTAATTTCATGCTATAGAAATGGCTGCACTTGCAAGGTTCACAGACCTATTTGTGTTTCATAGATTCTTAGATTCTAGGACTGGAAGGGACCTTGAGAGGTCATCGAGTCCAGTCCCCTGCCCGCATGGCAGGGCCAAATACTGTCTAGACCATCCCTGATAGACATTTATCTAACCTACTCTTAAATATCTCCAGAGATGGAGATTCCACAACCTCCCTAGGCAATTTATTCCAGTGTTTAACCACCCTGACAGTTAGGAACTTTTTCCTAATGTCCAACCTAAACCTCCCTTGCTGCAGTTTAATATCTCTAGGGTTCCTTTCAGAGTGATATATAAGGTCTAGTTCAAATAAACATCCATTAGTTCCTATGTGTGTTCACCAACAGTGTAGCACCCCTTCTCATTTGGGGCATACAGAGTTTACCCACTTCTTTTTTATCACAACACTAATGGTTTGCACACTTTAGCTGAACCTCTTTGTTCTGGAAATCTCCAAAGGACAGGCTCTCTTAACAGATTTCCAGTATCTCCCAGTTGCATTTGGGCCATGAATATTTTTATCATTTCTTCAGATCATTGAGCACTTGCTATTTGTCAAATACCAGCTATGTGTTTAGGGCTGCATGAGGCACAAAATAAAGGCCCTGAGCCAGCACATACCTAACCATAAGCATGTTGGTAGCACCTTTATCTTCAATGGGATTACACAAGTCATTAAATAATTTGCTGCATCAGTAGCAG
Source organism: Trachemys scripta elegans (assembly GCF_013100865.1). Classification (NCBI taxonomy): domain Eukaryota; kingdom Metazoa; phylum Chordata; order Testudines; family Emydidae; genus Trachemys; species Trachemys scripta. The sequence continues at coordinate 77,099,257 of NC_048305.1, read as the reverse complement.
AGACAGTCCCTGACCTGAGGAGTTTACAGTCTAAACAAGAAAACAACATTTTCACTTCCAATGTCAGCTGCAGCCAGGAAGTTCAGTGATAAGTGCAAAATGATGAACAAAAATGCAAATGAAATTTTTGAGACTTCTGCCAAGCTTGAGTTGGAGTTGATTCTAATTTTACCCGGCACGGTCTGCCTAGCTCTATAATTAAAAAATCCATGTAATTGACTAAGTGAGTACTTGCCAACTGGAAAATATAATCCGCTAAATAGTACAAACTATAAAACACAAGAAAACCCATCCCACGTTCTAAGGCCAGTGATACTAACTGTTGGTTGGGACGCAAATTCCAGCCTTTAAGTACCAACGGGGGCTCATCAGTCTGCTGAATCCTTGGGCTGGGATGTCACTCCTCTCTCCCCAGCCCTCCCTTTCCTGTTTATCTTCTTCTTTTCCCATTCCAGTGTCTGCACTAAGTAATTTGCAGAGAGGGGATAAAGCTCTTGTATGGCCCCTCATGAATTTCTTTGCCAGTATTTGTCTAATCTAATCCTAGGCTAATGTGCTCATTGAAGTAGCCGCTATCTACTGTGGGGTGCAATTTGGTGTCTTCCAAAGGCAAACAGTTTGCTACAGAGAAGAATCCTTATGGTCCAGGGACACAAGTGAGTCCTGAGCAGTGGTGTCTATCCAGGATAATTTCCATCAGAGGCAGAGAAAATTCCTACCTTCAGGCTGGAGGTGGCTGCCATCTATTCCTCTGCTTTCCCCTCCCTCCCCTTTATTCTCTCTGAAGTTGGCCATTTAGAGTATTTACCCTCCAAAAGACCCACTTTATTTATTGCGCCTCCCCTTCCTTCTCTCTGTATCCTCTATTCTTGGAGTCCTCTCATTTCTGTTTTTCTCACATTGCCTTTTCCTGTTTCTCTCACTCTTTTCTGTCTCTCTCCAACCTGATACTGACCTGGCCTGAAAGGTTTGAAAGGCATCTTGCATTGGTCCCTGCTTCCTTCTCTCCTGCTCTCGTAAAATCTGCCCCTTTCTTGATTTACCGCTGCCTCCTTTACTTCCCTCCTCGTTTTGTCTCCTGCCGCACCAAGGCAGTGCAAAGTTGAGCAGGGCGGGACATAGTTTCTCCATCTAATGAATATTTTCAAGATTTCAAAAATATTCCCCATCCCAAATCAGGATGAAAAGTCAAAAATCTCAAAAAAATTTGCAGGTCAATCAAAATGTTTTGTTTCAATAATCTTGAAATGTTTCGTTTACATTTTGTCCATTTTAATTTTTTAACCTAATTAGCTTACATTTCAAAACAAAACGTCTTTTCCAATAGGAAAACCAAAATGTTTTTTATTTTAATGTCAAAATGGGATATCAAGCCAATTCTGAAACATTTTTTCCCGACAAATTTTGAGTTGAAAAATGCATTGAAATGATCCTTTCCTGTGAAAAATTTTGGTTTTGGTGAATCAGCATTGTTTGATGGGAAAACATTTTGTCAAAAAAATACCTGACCGGTTCTAGTGCAGAGGTCTTTCTGGGCTGGGAATGGAGCCACTGCACAGCAAAGATCTATTGATGCAGCACAAGGTCTCTGTCTATGAGAAGCACATCCGATTCCCCTCTCTGCTGAACACCTGGGATGCTCCTCTCTGAGCTGATAATAAATCAGTGGAGAAGAGCAGGAGGAGTGTGAAGGGCTACAGAAATATAGGAGCTTTGCCTGAGTGACGTCTGAGTAAGAATTTCAGGTCTTGGCTCAGATGCTATGATAGAAATTGGTAGTTATTGTCCTTGGTGTGAAAATGGAGATAAACAATATTTTGTAAATGGGTTCCTTAAAAAAATAAGTCAGGACAAGAGCAATTAAAAAAAGGAAATTAACTATCTATCCCTCTCTTGTCTGTTTGTCTTCAGTAATGCAAACAGCAGCAAAGAGGAAAATCATGTACAACCACAGCTCTTCCTGCGTGTGGCAGCAGTATCTGTTCAAAATGCAGGACACTTAAAACTGGCAGTGAACCCTAAGCCCCTGGCTAGGCTGCAAAAACTGATTGCATCAGAGAGGTGATGCCTTCAATCTGTTGGGATAAAAGTTGCCCATTAAATGCTGAAGTACTAGTACCTGGGGCTTGAGGTTTTCCCCCCTCCCATCCGTTTTTCTTCTGTGTTTGTCATTTGCATTCAGTTATATGAGCTCCCCAGTATCTTTGACTCATATTATAAGACATCCAATTCGTGGCTGTGAAGAGGATGCAATGGTCATAGAAAGTGCATAGAGTAGAATGAAAAATAGTGAAAATTGAGTTTCTTTCTTCTGAGATGCAGCTTGTTCATTATGCTTATTTGACATCAAACTTTAAACTATAATATCACATTGATAAATGTATATTCAGCTCTTATCATTATAAAACAAAGGCTACCATGGGAGGGTTGACCACAATCAGTGGAAAGGAATTGTGGTAGTCACACAGATATTTACTGCTCTGGGTACATATCTTTTCAATAACAAAACAGCATATCACCTTAATATTACTATTATTCTGTTGTATGTCAGCACTGATTTTAAGGAATACCCAATTTCTTGATTCACTGCAGTATGTGTTAGGAACCAATCTCAGTTTCTTTCCACACTGCCTTCTGCAATTCATGGAGTTTTTCTTTTTCTCAGGTAAACTAGGCACACATTAACATTTGCAAACCATTACAAACACATTTCTACATGCCAGAACTTTGGGGAAAATTTGAGGGGAAATAAGCCAAAGGAAACAAGCACTCCAGTCATAATTAAATCATCAAACACACAGGATCAGCAATCAATGGTGCCAAGCATTTCAGTAGGCTACACTGCAGCAATATTTTTCATAAGTAAATAGCAAAATAACCAAGTAAAAACCATCCCCCAGAGGTTGCTCTGAATTCTGTTTGAAAACTATCTAAATACTTGACACTTCTTAGAAATTCATTTTCTGATCCCAGCAGAGGGTCCAGTACATTCACTATTGACTAATAAACATTTAGAAAAGTTAAATTACTTAGAGCTATTTAAGTATCAGACAAATTTGTACAGAGTGTATAAATATTCTCCAGTAAAAAACCCCCACCCCACAAAATTTTTTGTCTCTTAACTGCATTTCCATTTTCTAGTTTATTGAAGGTTTTTTTTGTTTCTGTTTTTAGACCTTTTAAGTTTCAGACAGAATTTCAGCTACTGTAAAGATGGAGGAGGGAAAAAACAAATATAACCTAAAGCCAGGAACTTTTAGTTCATTCAATAAAATGGAAAAGATGGTTTAATGCATTCTAAATCAGTTTACACACAATATGCATTTCAATCGATTTTCCTCAACTCACTAGCTGCTTATTATTACTAGTTTTGAATGGTATACAGTGGTATCAGAAAAGTGTTCCAATTTAAACCACTGAGAAACCAACTCCAAGAGTTACTGCAATTCTTTGAGTCATCTGTTTTCTCTTCATTTATTCTTTCATGTTGTGCCTTGCCTTCTGACTTGCAATATGCGAACAGGCAGTAGTGAAAGAACATGCTTTGTCTCTCTATTACTTGTGTGTGCTTCGTACATTGTGAAGAAGCAGACCCACATCATAAAAACTAACTGAAAGCCACTGAGGTACCTCTCTAAAAAATGTAATGGACTGTACTGAAAGCCTAACTTTGACTGATGTGAGGTTTGGGACTTTATCCAGGTAAGAATTCATGCAGCAATGAGCACAGATAAGGCAGATGACCCAGAGTAGGGCCAAACTGTTTACCAGCAGATGTGTTTTTGAAAATCTTCCTTAGCTGGTCATGGCAGCGGAAAATACCCTGCTGTTAAACGCATCTGCAATCCACTGCTCTCCCAATCCACCTACAAAAATTCTGACCTTTAAAGAAATGATGGAGAAGCTGGTGATTTTTTCCATGGCATTGAAGCTCAGTCTATTTTAGGCTCCAAGGCAATTGCAGCCCTTTTTGCTCCCTATTTCACATCACTTTTAAGTCTTGTTCTGGCCACTATGAACCCTTCAGCACTTCTCCCTGTGCAATCACTCGAGTCAAGATCTGTGATTTGTGATTTGCAGATGACATGTACATTTCTTGGCTGATGGCTGTTAAAGCAGTTTGCAAACCTAAGGCAATAAACTGCAGGGATGCAGTTGAAGCTTTCTATTGACACACTAAATTGCTATTCTCATGCAAATGAATAAAAACTTTCTTGTTATTTTGATTGAAAGAAATTGTTGTACATTTCTAATGTTATGAATTACTGCATTAATATTTTTAATGAAACCATGTTGTGAGTTTCCATTATATGCTAATTGTAGATGTGAAATCCATTTCTGACTAGGCTGTGTATCAAGAAAAATGGTATGCTGTATGTTTAAAAAAACAAAACAAATTCTGCATTCACCAAATATAAATCCTTTAATCCTCTCACAATGGAAATCTATTACTGAGATGTATAACATAGTAACAGTTCTTAAAGCATTAACACAATTATTTGTACATTTCTGATAGTCTTTCATTTAAATATTTATAAAATACATACAGGAAAGTACATATCTTTTAGAAAAGTCAGTTTCTATGTCATTCCTTAAAATATTCACTTCTGTTCTTTCTAGACAATATCTAAAAAGAAAACCTGCTGTATTTTGTTTTAAGTGACACCATACACCTACAAAAATAATGTAATCTTAAAGAGAAGCTATGATTACGATCAGAAGGATTATTGAGATTCAGTATTCAGAGAGCAGGAAACACAAAATTGTTATTTCAAATATCAAGTCTTAGCTTGTGAAAAACAAATGTACTGAAGTGTTTCAATCATAACATAGACCCTAAATTCTACATATTGTGCAAAATTCCTAATCCTGCCAAAATGCAAGTCTGAAGATTAACAGAATGTATAATAAATGCCTCTGTCATTATACATAAAAATAGTATTGTTAAATCAAGTGTAGCCCTTTATAAATATAAAAAGCCCAACTTAAGCAGATTTGCACTTTACATTTCTACAGCTCTGAAGAGAAAAATGCATGATTGACTAAAACAGATTCTCCATTTCTCTGATTTAAATCAGTTGCCTGAACAAAAAAGCCACTGGGCATAGATTTCTTTAGCAAATAGCTTAATATTTATTGAGATTTCTTGTATGTTTAATTATTAATACCAGCAGTGTTACAGTATTTCGACAAGGTTGCTGTTGCTGACCCTATACCTGTTGTGGGTTTTTTCTCCCCTCATACGTTTCCTCTGCAACCATGAAAGCACAGTTCTTACCAATTATTGTGTGTGACACAGTCAAAAAGACTTATGGTTCAGTTGGCTGCCACGAGGGCTCTTGTTGTTGGCATTTCAAGATTTGACTGGTTTTCTTTTTTACAAATATTTTGTAGTTTGCTTATTTTTATGGTTAGTGCATTATGGTATGTTAATGATGAGATGTACAGGATCACAATTTGATAATGTACTAAAACGAGCCATGTTTAAAAAAAGTCTAAAGAAGAATTGAAATCCCTTTATCATTTTTATTAAGCTATAGTACTGTTTGAAAACTGTAAGCTATAGTAGAATTATTGTTGCAGAATACTATGGACTTTCCCCTAAAGTTAGGATTTTTTTTATTATTATAGTGATTTCTTCATATATCCCAAAGTCTTAATAATAGGAAAAGGTGCAAAATGCAAGTCTAGTCTAGCTTGTTTGTGATTTACATAATTCTTTTATCACCCAGAGACCATGGTGATGGGTGCATTACAAATACTTAAATAAGAACAGTTAAACCAGTAGATAAACTAGCATATTTTACAGAACATTGAAGTTTTCCAACTTTTTGTTATGAATGCTGCAAATCAGAAGACAAGGAGATAATCTTTGGTAGAGAAATTTTCCTCTTCCCTTCACCAAAAATCACGCAAAAACAAACACCTAACTCAGAATAGTTTAAGTGAACATCAAGACAAACAGTGACATTTTGGCATTGTCGAACTCAATGGCCAAAGCCCTCATTGACTTCAACAGTGACAGGTTTTCTCCCCAATATTTTCAAAAGTATTTGTTATTTTGGGTACCTCAGTTTCTGGGTGTCTAACTTGAGACACTTTAGAGGGGGTTGATTTTCAAAGAGCATGAGCTCATCATTTTCTAAAAATCAGTCCCCTTTTAAGGTGCCTCAAATTAGTCACCCAGAACCTGAGGTGCCTAGAATTTAGAGACTTTTGAAAATCTTAGACATGGATTTTTTTTTGGCTGAATTACAAGCATATTTTTTTTATGTATTATAATAAGACAGCTCTCCTTCCTTAATGATGAAAATAGCAACCAACATGCTGAGATAGAATTTGAGGTCAGCCAGCATAGGATTCCAGTTTCATGTGATATAATGTATAGTGAGCCTAATCTTCAAGATCTCAGTTGGACAATACTTCTATTGAGGTCAATGGTCAAGTATCGAGTTTTGCTCAAGTAAGGCCTTCAGGGCTAGGAATAGAATTTGCTGTTATGTTAAATTAGAAGATTAACAAATTACACAAACAGTACCATTTATTGTGGGAAAGGCATGTGCCTAGTGATCTGAATGTAGGACTGAGCCAGGAAGTCCTGACTGGCTATGATGTGGATTTTTTTTTGCGTCACTTGCTGGTTTAAACTAAAGCAAATGGTGGATTCTCTGTAACTTGCTGTCTTTAATCATGATTTGAGGACTTCGGTAACTCAGCCAGAGCTTATGGGTCTATTACAGGAGTGGGTAGGTGAGGTTCTATGGCCTGCGATAGGCAGGAGGTCAGACTAGATGATCATGATGGTCCCTTCCGGCCCTAAAGCCTATGAGTCTAAGTGATCTTAGGCAAGATTGTGTCTGGTTCTTACACAGATGCTCAGTGGGAGATAGAGTAATAAGGCCTGTCTTTATAGGAACAATCTAAGCCATAATCTCTATCTCAATTTCCCCCCATTTATAAAATGGGGATAATACCACTCATCTTAATTGTGAGGATTAAATGTTAATTTTTGTAAAGCACTTTGAAAGTAAATGAGAGTTTAGAAGAGTGAAATAATTCATATACCTAGGATCAATGGTTGCTGACAATGGTGCTTTTCTAAGTGATGCCCAGCATTGTACCAAAGTTGCTTGGTGCACATGGTGGGATCTGAGTCCAGTTCTCTGGGTTTATTCATGGGGCTCACATTTTATGGAGTGGCAGCAAAGCCACTCCATGACCTCTGCTGCAGCTTCAGGGATGCTTAGCCAGTAAGTTTCCCCCAACACCTCCCAACCCCTTCTCCAGGAAGAGTAACCAGTGTCATCACTGCTCCACCCTGACTCCCCAAACCTCAGCTCACTAGGACAAATAAACTCCCTTGAAGCAGAGTTCCATGGCATCCAGGGGTCTGCTCTCCCTGTCCAACTTTTGCCTCACCTTCCACGGAACAACTGCATGAGCGCCATTACACCCACCTTTTGCAGAGGAGGCAGGATTTTGACCCAAGAATAATAGTATGAATACAGTCTGAACAAGCAACAGATTCAGTGGAAAAATAGGTTCTAACTACTAGAAATAAATGACAGGTTTCAGATAGATGGTGAATGAATGAGATGTGTTTGAGGGACATTTACACTGGGGTTCACTTTAAATCAATCATTGGATACACATACTTCTCATGGCAACAAGAGACTGCCATGTAATACACCTACTTACATTTCCTATCAGGATATATTGTGCCATATCAATAGATGTTTGATGCATTTTAAGTGTATTTTACTGTGTTCTTGATTCCATAATTTAGTAAATTAATTTTGTAATGAATAGACATAGTGAAAGGCAAGAAGGGGTGAAAGAATTGTAGCAATGAAGGATGCTCTAGGGAGTAACTCTGATAAAGTGGTTGTTTTCTTTCAGTATGCTCTCTAGCTTTTTTTTTTTTTTTTTTTTTTTTTTTTTTACCCCAGAAAGGCTTTCAGATCACAGCTGCTCCTATATTGATGAATATAGGGAACAGAGCAAACTCTAGCTGTGAATGTTCAATTACTCTTTATGTAGATAAATCAGTCAGCGGAGTGGCAATTTTATGTAATGATTTTAGTTTATGCTCCAGGAAAACTATACCAAAAACCTACTCCCATGCAACTAATTGTTTAAATCTATAAATAAACCCTCCTACATAGGTATACTTTGCCTACCTGTTGTAAGAGATGAGACTATATTTCTTAAATAAATGATGCAGGAACTGGCTGAAGTTTACTTTCTGTTACTCTAGAGCCCTAGCTGCTTCTTGCCTTCTTCAAATGTGGTCTATTTAATCTCCTGTAGTGTGGGAAATTATGTTCAAAATCTCTGTGATCCTCTGTCCATAGTAAGTTATGCATGTAGTGACAAGTACATGCCATAAGGTCTTGAGATTATATCTGTAATGTGTTGCTGCAGACTGTTGATCAAGAGTGTCTGGAAGAAAAACATTATTTTCAGGTGTGAAAAAACGTCACCTTTATCAAATAATTTCTCTTGCATTTCTCCCAAGACGTTGTAGCCTATTTAAACTTGGGAGGTTAAGTTTGTAGCATTCATTATGACTGAAAATTTAGTTCACACAATCATGATGTTCTCTTTATTAAGTGTTACTGTTAAACAATATTAAAATAAACACAATCTGGTTGGCCTTTTGTGAGGTTCATGGGATGTTTATTCCTTTGCCTAGGCTTTTAATTATGTTTGCTTTTTAAGATTCTGATATGCAAGCTAATGTTACTGATACACATGCTACTTGCCACACGTTATCTGATTTATCTTACTATATTTTACAATTTACAGTACTGACTGGCGCATATAATTGAAGTGCTTAGGGGTGGCATAGGTGCCTATCAGCAGAACTGTAGCTTGAATCTCTGGTTGTATGTTTTTTCTTGGACCTAGATACAGATTGGAAATAAACCCTGGCAGATATTCTGGCAGTTTTACTATACATAACAAAAAGATGCTCTATATGGCTCTTCACCTATGGCATTATATGATTTATTGGGAGGTGTAACAGTAGGTTACAGAAACTCTCACAAATGATATTGTTTTATTCCCTATCCATATGTGCACAACAAATATGGCTGCCTCAGCTGTTGATCTTCTCCCAACCTAACCCCAATCTTCTTAGTATCGTCACCCCCAGTTCCTCCTTGCTCTTTGAGGAAGACTTAGTCTCCATTCTTCAGTTGTATTTTATGTAATATTTGTTGTTAGATCAGCTGACATAGTGGGCAGGGATTAGGTGTTGAAACAGCCATATTTGGGTATATGGATCAGAAGTTCTAAAGGAAGTAGCCTGTCAATCTCTGAGGATGGAATTTTGCTTGGCCATTATGTGGATGCACAGTGTGGGGAATGGCTCAAAGAGCCTCTCTTACCCATTGCATGGTTCATGTAAGGTCTAGGCAGAATTACAGTCCTTTTACTTGGGGAGTACAACATCTGTTTCTTCCTACCTTCTGTGGTGATGCACAGGTCTTCAAAGAGGGCAGGGGAGCGCCAAGCTCCATTCACTTGTCACTGGTCTTCAGAGATGGCTGACCACATGGGGAAGTCAGCTGCACAACACCAAAGATTGTAGTAGTGAATGCATGCCCAGTGCTTTCCTTGGAGTGAGATGGCTCCATGCCATCTCTTATTATGAGTTATGCCTGATGGGCATAATTGGGTCCTGAATATTATTCCCTCCACTTTTCCCTTCCAAAACCCTTCACTTTAACTAATAATAGCTCTCAACCACTCAGAATACAGACATTTGCACCCTGAACAGTTATTCAGAAATAACTGTGTATAGTCATTATGCAAATCAGATCCTCTCCTCCATTAAGTGTAGAGCTTTTCTCAACTGACAAATGTACAGTTATTGATCAGGACCTGCATAGCAGTCTGACTGGATGAGACAATTCCACCTCTGTGTAATATTTATTAACACTTTCTTTATGAACAGTTTGGTAACAATTAATACTAACCAATGCTAAATCCAGTTCTGTTCAAATTATTCAGAACATCAGTGGTTTGATTAGAGGTGTTGAGCTCAGTGAGAGCCAGACCTCTGAAAATCAGGCCACCGGCCCTTAACGGGCAAACTCTACATAAGAGAAAATGTTTTTCCTGGGGGAATTTGAGTAGGGGGAATGAAGAAGCATGTGTCACCTGCCATGACACCCTATTGGTCAAAAAGTTCTCTTTGGATGGTGAGATGAAGAAACCCATGGAATTTTTTTAATGGAAACTGAAACTGGATTAGAGAATGGGGCATTTAAAGAGTGGAATCAACTTTATTGAAGAATGTCAGATGCTTGGGAGAGAAGCAGAGTGAATCAGCAACATGAAAAACCAACTTGATTCCATTGTAAGGCACTCTGCTGAAATGGAAATGCCAGATGTCCACTCCTGTTGCAAAGTGCAATTATCCAGAGGAAAAAGAATAATTTCCAAATTATTGTTTGCCAGCGTTAGGGCAAAGTCAATGTGGCCCAGTGCTTTTCAGTGAGTGGCTCCCTATATATTTTGCCTTCAGTGGAAGTGGAAATGATCTTTGAAAAACTGACAGGTCATACAGCCGTTTGTAGCTATTTGCCAGCCAGTCGGGTATGGATCGCTAGAGTCATGGAATAATAGGTGACAGGTGACAGGTGACAGGAAAGTGAATGGAAATAGAATCTCCTTTGCTCCCAGGACTTTGCTGCTGAGGCATGGCAGCAATGGCAAACCATTTACTGCCATCCAGAGGCAGCTACAAGAGGAGAATATAAAATGTGCTCTGCTCTACCTATGAAATGTGCAGTGTCTCCCAATAGCCAATTTCTTATTTTCACCCTGTCCAGCAATATAGAAGGGTGCATCAGGGAGCTGCCAGCCTCGGTTCTGAATAACTTAAGTCAGGCTGCAACATGTGAAATAATTGAGCTGACCAGAATTTACAGCACTAGCTGGAGTTTCTTCTTTCGTTTGGTTTCATGAGGCCTGGCAATAAGAGGTACCCCAGGAGCATGATGCTGACCTTACATGCTCATTTCTTTTTCATTTTTCATTTTTATATTTTCATATTATTTTATGGCTTAGTTCGGACATCTTTCTAAGCATGGTCCGGTTCTCCTGGGGGATACCAGGATTAGATGCTTTCTTTAAACTTAGAGCAACAATATGGATCATGCTACCAGTATCCTTTCTTTTTTTTACTCTTATCTTCACATAGCAAGACCCATATGGTTTTCAGCTGGGCCTGTCTTGTTTAATGTGGACTTTGCTGGGCTGTAATTTATTTTACTTAATTATTTATGGATACATTATGTATATTAGCTGCACTTGTCTAAATAACAAGGGCAGCAAAGGAAGACTGCATGTTCTGTTGGTGCTTTCTTGTTATAGTCTTCTGCATTTCTTAAGGTGCATTTTGGGGATGATAAGTTCGATCAGAGTTTATTGTTCCATGTGATAATATCTGGCAGTGACATTCTGGGACAGCAAATAGAAGTAGTTCCATCACAATTCAGGTAAATGAGCTAATAATATTGAGTTTTGTTTTGGGTTTTGTTGTGATTCGAGAAATGGAACATATTCTGGAACTGGATTAATGAAAGGTCATGCCAAGCTGATTCCTTAGACAAGAGCCCATTTAAATCAGGGGCTTTATTTATCCCTTAACCCTAACATGATGATCCCTCGGAACTCTCAGGATTCTGAGGGATATCAGAGATTTCTTTTTTATAAAGACAAGGTCGTTTATAACTGAGGTAAGGGAAATCTGCCAAAATAAGAGAGAGACAATGGAAGGTCCCAATTTCTTACCTGCAAACTCCTTTACATGCTGCTTTTATCTGTATCACTTTACACCAGCTCAGGAGGACATAGCAGGCATCTTGCAGCCCAACTGCTGGTTAAATATTTTAATATCCACTGAAGGGAAAAGTACCATGAGCAAATGCTAATGTAGTATCCTTGAATGTAAGGCATTAATGGCTCCATAAAATGTAAATGCATTCTTAATTATCTCAAGTCACTGCACGCCCAAGTGGCTCTTTTACAAGAAACACATCTCACCGATAATGAGCACAAAAATTATTAAAAGCGTGGGTGGAGCAAATCTCTTAATCCTCTTTTTCTTCCTAGAGTATAGGTATTACTTTATTAATGCATAGGGGTCCAATCCTTGCTCAGGCAAAAATCCCCCACTAGACATCTTTGGAAGTTTTGCCTGAATAAGGACTGAAGGCTTGAGCCCTAGCAGTGGCTTCTTGTACGTTGCGAAGTCGGTCTTGGCAGTTCAGGATGAATATGTCACTAAAGGGTACCCAGGATGTACTTCTGCTTTTACTTTTGCCAACAAAAGTGCTTTGGTGTGTGTCTGACATTGTGAGGAGAAGGCAGAGGAGTACATATAGAGACATACAGTTTTGAACTATATTAACAAACAGTCAGAAAGACCGTAACACAAGAACAGCTTATGACTTTCAATATCAAGCAGTAGGGGGAGCCCAATTACTAATTCCAAAACCATTCTACCACCTCAAACATTTTCATATTGTGGACCACTTCCTAAAACTTGAGATCCTTATATGGATCTGCTTCCTTCCCAATCCTGATTTTACACTTTTGCTGCAGCTTCAGTATGTTGGGTATGAATCCCTTGGCAAGGTCTCCCCATGGGGGAGGGATAGCTCAGTGGTTTGAGCATTGGCCTGCTAAACCCAGGGTTGAGAGTTCAATCCTTGAGGGGGCCACCTAGGGATCTGGGGCAAAATCAGTACTTGGTCCTGCTAGTGAAGGCAGGGGGCTGGACTCGATGACCTTTCAAGGTCCCTTCCAGTTCTAGGAGATAGGATATCTCCATTAATTTAATTTAATTTAATTTAATTTTCTACCTGGGATGCTTTCCCTGAGTGTAGGACTGGCTCTGCTTTCACTGGCTGCAGCTCACTACTCTAGTCTCTCCAGGTCACCTTGCCCACTGTATGTTTACTAGCTCTCCATTTCCAATGTTGTCCTCAGATCTGATCATGGCTGAATTTACCCAAATACACGGTTCTCAAAGGCAGACACGAAGCAACCAGGAGGGTGCAGAGAAGTCCTTGCTTTGTTTTAGCTTTGTTGGTCAAAAAAACCCATAATGAATCATGGAGCCAGACCTCACATAATGCGCCTTCACCAGGATAAAGGCAAATGTTGCATCTTGGAATATCTCTGTTATCAAAAGTCTCCAAACCTGTGAGATGTTTAGTAGTTGCTGGATTTAAGAGAACGACTGAATGAGACTGAATGAAGTAAATGAATATCACCATGAAAGGTGTGGGATGAGGGAATTTATGAACAGTTGTGGATTTTTTTGAGTGACACTATTGAGAGGAGCCCTTTTAGGGGTTATAGGATGAGTATGGACCATTTTAATGCTCACAGAGCGAGGAGCAGACTAGAACTCTTGTTTGGGTGGCTGCAGAGAAGAAATTAGGTGTTGGGGAACGGAAACACGCACTGACACAAAGATATGCAGTAAAATAATATGCACAGAAATTTTAGAATTGTGCAGAGCTCCTTTAAAACTGCTTGAGTGCAGATTATAAAAAGACCTAAAATCTGCCAGAAATTCAATAGTCTATTGCCGTTGCACAGCCACAATTGCTGGTCTTGTGGTCACGGCACAACATCAAAGGGACTGAGATCTATTCCTGGCTCTGCTACAGATTTCCAGCATGAACATGTCCAAGTCATTTTACACTGTTGTGCATTATTCAACTCATTTGTAAAACGGGGGCAATAGTCATTCCCTACCTCATGGGGTGTTGGAGGGATAAATTCCTTGATTTATGAAACCCTCAGATGCTACAGCATAAGCTCCATAGAATTGTCTGTAAATAAATAAAAATTAAATCCACTAATGCTTAGAGGTCAGCCTTGAGGGAAGGTTGAAGTGTTCAGCTATCTGGGTCTTCCTACATACAGCTCATTGCTAGGATGAATGAGACAGCTTTTTACTCTCTGCTGCACATGATGTGCCATAACATTGCAGCATTCTTTGCCAGGACACAGGATCAGTTTGGCCAAGGCTGGTGCCCCTTTCTCTGTTTTCTTTCTGTGCCCAAGAGTGAGTGGAAAATGGGGTGAGGGCGGAGGGAAAAGTGTGACTCGCTAAGTCATGCTGGAATTCGCTAGAACCTTCCCTTGCCTTAAAGAAGAGCTGTGTACTATAGGGGGTAGACCCTTTCTTCATCCTGAACTGATGGTGTTCATTTAGTAAAGCTGAATACAATGCCATGTTCACTACATCTCTCTCAACAATTCCTCTTTTCTTTCACATTGCTATCATCTCCATCTTGTTACTCTCACCAGTGATTCAGAGTTCTGTGGTGCTTCTCAGACTTCAGGTGCCCCAGAGTTTGCTTGAATCATGTCTAGAAGAAGCACCTTGGAACCCTAGATGACACTGTGGCAGGAACAGCGTGGAGGTGCTTGAGCAGCTGGCCATAGAATTGGAGGAAGGGGAAAGGAAAGGGTAAGAAAACTTGAAGAATAATTAGGGCAGAAAAGCAGCTGACTCTTCAGACATTTGGGCCCAGATCCTCAAAGGTAGTTAGGAACCTAATTATCTTTGAGGAACCTAACTATCATTGAGGATCCAGGCCTTGGTCAATAGACCCTGCTGAGACCTTCAGTGCAGGATTGAAAGGCCAACTTGATGTATATAAACTGATTCTAAGAAGAAGCTGATTAGCTCTCGTAGAATTTTGTGGTATAATGTGCTGTTAAATACAAAGTCCTGCTTTGCTAATTTATATATTTTGCAACCACCCCCAAAAAATAATTAGCGAGCAGTTCCCCAGTCCTTATACTCCACAAAACTGCCCCTTCCTTAGTTATATGGCTTTGTAATTTCCAGTTACATTTCAATCACTAAAGAGTTAAGGCTCCCAGCAAATCATTCATGGTTCTAAAAGCTGCAGAAGAGGATTGGTTACTACCTAGTTCAATGTGACCCAAAGGGTTGGCAGAAATAACTCAGGGCTAAGTTATTTTCTCGGGAGTGTTTTGCACTGGAGTGGCCCATAGCAATAAGTGCTTAAATGGCATAAGGGAATACCAAAAGAGTTTATAACTCTCGATACTATCTTTTCTAATGGCATTTTTAAGGATTAAAGAATATGATTTAGAAAATAGGATAACTGAAACACAATGAGCTAGAAAAGGAGCTTTCTCATTAGGGAACAGACTAATAGTATATTAAAGTTGTCTGTTGTGAGTTTTCCTTGGGAATCATTTGTCCTTGTTTAAAGACCTGCCTGTCTTCCCAATAACTTCCTGTAACCTTAGGGATTGAAATCTTGTCCCATGTACCATGGATAAATGCTACACTGTCTGAAAAAATATATAACAACGTGTAACGTACACAGATTAAAAACATACGGGACAATTATCCTCCTGTAGATTATAAATCTAGAAAAAAAACATAAAACAATTTTTCAAACATCTTTGTAACTGCAGGCATCATGTAAAATACCTGAAGGAACATTTGTAGTGTTACAGAAATTCCTTTTTCTAAACATAGAGGAATTTCTTTAGCAATTTTGAAAGGGTGCATTAGCATATAGAATCACTGTTGTAGGAAAATTCAATCTGTTGATTTCGCTTCCATGGTGGACTCTTTACAGTCTATATCATTTCCACTCCACTTCACTGATGGTGGAAAAGCTTTTTTCATGGTTTATTTAGCAGAAAGTCATTTTGATTAGCAAGATGAGTAATACTTTACAGCTGTTTGCAATTACTGCATCTGTTCTATCAGTGGGTTCAAATATTGGAGACTATATTGACAGAAATGCAAAATGCAATAGAAATGGGTACAAGAGAGGACACACAGACACACACACGCTTCATAGATCTAGTCATGTTCAGAGAAATCAAACATCATGTTATTCTCAAATCTGTGCCACCAGTTCAAAACCCAGATTTTATAAATTTGAAAAGTGGAAATTTCGTTTGGCAACAGGAAAGGGTTTATCCCAAATGGCTTCTTCTGAAAATGTTAAGTCTTGATTCTGCTCCACAGGAAGTTAATATAAGTTTCGGCATTGTCTTCAGTGAGATCAGGATTGGGCCCATACCAACTGCAAAACAGAGAAGTATCTGAGAACATCTGAAAAGCATTAATAGATTTGATACACAAAGCTGCAGATTTCGTCTGAATGCTGCCTCTGATCTATGGGCCTGCCTTATGGTAGGTGTAAAGGGGCCTTAAGGTAAATAAGAATTAGGCCCTGCATATGATAGTTAGTTAGAATATTATTAATAATTATTTGTACTTTTAGGAGCCCAGTTAGTTAGAATAATCACTTGTAACCTGAAATAAGGGGTAAAATGTGTCTTGTTCCTGATTTAATTTTTCTTGATTTCCTCCTCTTTTTTCTTAAAAGAGGAAGTAAGTCTATGTGATTTTTGAAAACTGAAGGCAAACTCTGCTGTCAAGTCTGCAAATGGAACTTGACTCTTGTATTCTGTCCCCCCAACATACATTGACATCAGTGGCAAGTGCCATGTTTGTAGGGAGAGCAGAATAGGGTCTAGAGCTTTGGATAGGCGTGTAAGGAATTGAAATAAGTCAACAAAATAATAGTTGAGCCAAGATCTACCATGCAGATCAGATAGCAGAATTCTGCCCTCCATTTAGCTGGAGAGAAAGACTTAGATGGGAGGGTATTAATGTAAGTGTCAAGCTATTATTATAGGTAATAATGAATAGTTTAATGGAACAGAGGCATTGTTCCATTGTCTGTCCACCTGCATAGCCTTTTCTAATGGTCAGCTGAAACTTTTCTTCCTGTAATTTCATGTTATTACTCATATTTATATTCCTTATGTTACTCTAAATTGTTTGTCTCAGTCCATGGTGTTTCCACTGTTAATTACACAGAGACATCTAAAGGCAGATTCTCTAATTATATACATTGTCATGGCTCAACTGAAACCAATGGAACTATGATAATTGGACCAACTGAAGATCTGGCCTTAGTCATCGTTTAGACAAGCTGTATGTTCAGAGATTAATTCTAATCTCATTTACGCTGGTACAATGGAACGCTGTAACTTGCTGGGGTTCTCAAATACTGTGTTAAACTTGTATTGTGCTCTAGTTATAAAGTTGCCTTGTATAGCACAGAGCAGAATGCCCACAATATTTACCCCCCATAATTTAGTCCTTCCTTCTAGCCCCCTTAATCAGTTTTGTTGCTCTTTAAATTTCATCCATTTTGTCTGTAACTTTCTGATATTGAGGTGTATGGAACTGAACAAAGCTCTAGGAAAGCTCCCTACTCATACTTCTCATTTGTTTAATACCCCTGCCATACCTAGACTGACTGAGATACTGGATGTCTTTAAATGTCTTTTTAGTTATTAGTTTAAATAAGAGCTTCAAGATGCAATCCTTGGCCCATGGAAGAATTGTAGTTTTGCCATTGACTTCTTGGGGGGCAAGATTTCATACTTAGTATTTACGTGTTATGTTGATAGCAGTTAATTTTAAATGAAAAGAAGCTAAATTCATTGGACCATATCCTGAGCACTTCAACTCCTACTGACATCAGTTGCCAGTCAGCAACTCCCAGGATCTTCCCCAATGGGGCTTTTCCCAAAAATTAGCAGCACAGCATGATCTCTTTAAGGTGCCTCTTTGGGTCAGTTTATTATATGGTGTGTAAATGATAGATCACTCCAAATTTCACATTGAAAGCCTGTAGGTTTTTCATTTCTTTCCAGACACAGAGGTGGGATGGTTTGCCTATCTCATCAAAGGAAAGGCATCACGTTTTGTGGCCAATCTTGAACTATGGTAAAAATATTTGTTTCGGTGAGTCTGAGCCTTGTATTTTAAAAGATTGCTGTTTACAATGCTTTCTGTAGGGTTGTATTATAACATACTTTTGATGCCCATCAGTGAAATTTATATGATGCATTAGGCTGTACATCTCCTCAGGTTAGACAGAAATGAATTGGGCCAGCGTCCATGTAAGTCTGCATACAATGAAATCATCTTTATGCCATATTTATTTCCACAGTTAGAGACAACAGAAAATACTTACAACCTTGTACTGTTTCTTAATTCTAATGGCTTTAAGGTTCTTTAATCCAAGTATGGTACTTTTTCATGTAGTTACAGAACTGCATGGGTATGGAATACTCTCTGAATGACTGTAAGAAGTTTCACAAGCTTTGCAGGAAGTAACCTTTGTTATTTAGAAAATTGGAAACCTCATCTGAATTTGTTTGCATAACTGTAGGAATTCTGTGAGTATGTATTGCTGTCTCTTATACGCTCTGCCCTAGCATATCTTTCTAAATAATGGAGCAACTGCTGCTCTTACTCAGACCTGTGCAACTCCAGTGGTATTTTTGGGAAACTCTATAATTGAAAGCAGATTTTGGTGTAATAGGTTGAATCCCAATATGAATTTAATGGTTAAATATTTGGATACAGTATATACTTTTTGTATTTAATATTTTTAAAAATTGATAGGGGAAATATAATTCATAATTTGTGAATGAAATAGGAGTATCTTACAGAAAAACATATTTCATATTTAACTGGGTGCAATATTCATCAAAGAAGATTAAACCATGATGAGTAGGTTCTAATGGATGTACTGTTTTATAAATCTTGATGAGGACACAATTTTTCCCACTGAAATCAATATAGCTGCAAAACTTAAATACCAGGTTCCTTCACAATCATAAACAGCAGTACCTTACACTGTACTGTTAAAGAGTCTTATTCCAGCTCAGCTTGATGGGCATGTCGATGCAAGTTTGGCAAAGAAAACATAATTCACTTTTGCCAGTGATGGAGATTTTTAACACTTACTTGAAATAGCTGATAATCTGACACAGGAGAGTTAAAGGATTACAGTATAGTATTTCATTTGGCTAATAAGAAAAGCTGTTTAAAAACTATATTAGATTCATGCTCAGTATACACTGATGTAGCATTGCTTTAATGTACTCGGTACCATCTATTATAATAGTTTTTTCTGTTGTTATACTAGCCTTTGTTTTCTCCTAAACACAAAGAGATAATAGAAATGTGTTTGTCTTTTCCCATTCATAACATTTCCTAAGAATGGATCTGTGCTCACTAGCTAAGAATTAGGCAGGTTAGGGAATAAGTCTTAGTCTTATTGCATCTGTACAGTAATTTGAAAGAGGGGGCCAAAATCAGTCTTATTAGACATATTTAGATCAAGAAATGTTTTGTTCTTCATGAAGTATAGGGTCTACATACAAAGCCATGATGACTGCTTTGATGCAGCTCAACACACAAGGTAATTTTTCCTTAAAAGGGATTTAGTTCTTGATAGGTTTATGAAGACTGGAATATCCTCACAAGTGAATTGTGAGACTAGGTGTCTGTCTTCTGAATCTTGAGAGATCTTTGTAGAATAGAACATTGACTTGATCACCTTGCGGATATGTATCAGCTAACAATATGTATGCATGTACACAGTGTAATCCACTTGTATTATTTGCTATAAGCTAATTTTAAACATGTGGATTAGAATGGAATTTACTGAAGAAAAATCTGATGTCCACAAAACATTTCTAACCTTCATTTGTCCAATTCAGCCAAAATGGTCTACCATCCAGTAGCCAGAAAATGTAAAGAATTTGATTATGATTAAGAGTCTGAGATTAATGAAATTAGAAGGGCTCCTTACTGGTTTTACAGAAGAGATAATTAATTTTAGTAGAAGCTTTGATAAAGAGGAAATTGAAGGACTGCTGTCTGTAGAGGTGATGTTCCCATCTCCAAAAATCTTTACGTTATGGAATAATATTCAGACAATTGGCTACATATCTGTTACTACATACAGATAATCTTCCACTTCAGATCTCATCTCATTGTAAAACATGAAGGACTGATTGTTATAGGTTTTGGAAGAGGGTGGTCAAATAATAATTTGAAGTTTAATATAAACTCATTTCTTTACTCAGAGCCATTATATCAAACAAAGAAGTGCCAAGTTATTTCATGCAAAAAAAGTGGTGTGTGTATATATATATCAATGCCATGCTTTTGCAAACTGCTTAGCAGTAATAACTGGTTGATTGACAATATACTAGAAGTTTTAAGCATTCTTACACCTTATGCAGACATACATCACTGGAACTTTGTTCTCATAAACAAAGAGTGCAAGCCATCACTCTATCCTTCTTCCCAGATCCAGTGTGCAAACCAAGAACATTGTAAAACAGAATATGCACATCTCCTAGAACATCCCAGTGTGGAAGAATGACTACCAAAACAACAATACTGACATCAGTCAAAAACTTTTATTGCACACCCATCACTATTTTTAGTTAAGGACTGAAAATGTGTCTAATTTCATAATTTAACCCCTTAGTTGGCAAAATAGAGCAGCAAAGAGAAAAATTTAACCTGGCTCTATGACTGCAAGAGTATTTCAGTGAAGAGAGGTTCTACTGGAGACAGGGAAGACCAATTAATGGCGTGACCAACTCTTATGAAAGCAGCTGCTGTCCACTTGAGGGTGCCCATCATCCTTCCGAATACATCTTCAGGGCTGCTGCTGGCAAGCAACCAGAGATAGGAATTC
The DNA here is from genome assembly GCF_013100865.1 of Trachemys scripta elegans. NCBI lineage: Eukaryota > Metazoa > Chordata > Testudines > Emydidae > Trachemys > Trachemys scripta. The sequence goes on along the minus strand of NC_048305.1, from coordinate 77,078,645 downwards.
TTCACTTTTCTTTAAATTAATCTGGAAAAAATAAACAGGGAGTATACTGACCCCATATGGATGCTCAGAGGATCGGAGCAAGAAGACAGTTAGGAGAATCAATGTATACGTATGGTTTAGGGTGACCAGACAGCAAATGTGAAAAATCGGGACAGGGGGTGGGGGGTAATAGGAGCCTATATAAGAAAAAGACCCCAAAATCAGGACTGTCCCTATAAAATCAGGACATCTGGTCACCCTAGTATGGCTCCACCCTGGATCTTTTCCTTCCATACTCTTTGTAAGGTTAGCATTGCTGTCAACTGATCTCCAGCAAACCTTGCACTCAGGAATCAAACATAAAGGTAAATCCAAGAAAGTATATAGAGAAACTAAGGCAATGTATGTTACACCTTCTTCCATCCTCTTCATCATGCATATTACACTGACTTAAACTCCCTCAGAACATAAACACTCTCCTTCTTAGCCATCTGTGACTCACACTCTCTGTATTTGGCCAGTCTCAATCTAAGGGCTTGTCTACACACATGCTATTCAGGAATAGTTAAAGCTGAACAACCCCACTAGCTAGGGGTATAAACAACCCCAGAGTTATATTGGTATGAAGGTGCTTAGCCCAGTACAGTTTATTCCTGTACAGGAAAAGGAATCAACTATCCGAGTATAAGGTACCTTTATACTGGTATAACTGCATCCACAATAGGGGTTATATTGGCATAACCATTGCAGTAAAAAATTGCACCCCTAACTGGCATAGTTAGACTGGTACAAAAACTATATATAGATCATGCCTAATGATGTGTGATGGAGTTTAAAGCAGGCTAAGTAACTCTCACACTGAGGGGCCAGAAGGAATAAGGAAAGGTTAGAGCAGGAAAAGCAATTAACAGGATAATGTAATAATGTATAAAGTCTGGACAACACTAAAAAGTTAGGTTGACCCAGCTACATCCCTCAGGGGTGTGAAAAATCCGCACCTCTGAACAATGTAATTAAGCCGGCCCACCCCCTGGTGTAGACAGCGCTAGCTATCACCTCTCGGGGAGGTGGATTACCAACACTGATGGGAGAACCCCTCAGCAACACAGTGTAGACAAGTTCAAAAAGGCTGCCCCCCTCCCACAACTTCAACTCACAGTTGTGCCACCATTTAGCTCTGTGGTACTATAGCCACAAGCTTGGGAAGGGGCAGAGTTGTTCCTAAGTTTCCACACAAGCAGTCAAACCATGTTAACCTGTGTCTGAGTGAGCATGTTGAGGGGGCTCTCCTACCCTGTAAGGCTAGATCCAATGAATTAATGTGCTTGGAGAATGTATTTTTCCCGCTCCAGTCAGGGCGAGAAAGATTGTGCCTCAAGGAGGCCCAGTCTCTCCTGGTGCTGCTTTTTGAATGGAGGAGTTATGCTGATGCAGATTGCCCCACTGGCTCTACTTCACAGGCAACTGGAGAGGGGCAACAGCGACACCCCTTTCATTTCAGCCACCTTGTCCCTCTGTGGGGAGCAAGACTAAGCAGTCCCTGCATTCCTCAAAGTGCGGAGACCACAGAGCCTTCTACTGTTCATGTTGTTACATGGCCATGAAAGGGTAGAAAAAGGCTACTTGTACACCTCACTACACCAGGTGGCTGAGCAAGGGGCAGCACACAAAATCTGCAATGCAGACACCCTTAATACCACATTTCTAAGGGGATATAAGTAGGTCTAAGAGAGTCAGAGTGTAAGGGAGCCTAATTTATACACTGAACACATCAGCTCTGAATTCTCACTGAGCTGAAGAATTAGGCTGGTGTTAGGGGTTGAGGTGAAGGAGTCTTGCACTTCCCTCATCTCCCCTTGCATGCCCGTCAGAGGGGTTGTGGGCAGATTTCATATATGGTGAAAGTCCACAGCACAACTGTATATTAAAAAAAAAAAAAAAAGACCTATTTTTATCTGGACTTTTTCTCTCTCTCTCATGATTCAGTTTGCATTTTCTTTCCTGCTACTTTTATAGAGCTGGATGCTTATGAAACAATATTTGATCCAATCCTGGGCCAGTAAAAGTTGGATAATTAGTACAGAGGCTGTACTTTGAAACAACATACTTTTGTTAGTGGGCACCATTACTTGCATATATATGGGGTTAAAGACAATAAGCATATATCAACTCTGTCTTTTCTCTATAGACCTTCTGAAAGGTTCTTTGTCTATATTGTTGAACAATAACTGTAGAACACTTTATAACTAGAGCACAATACAAGATTATGATTGAAACTGAAGCACATCAAGAATTGTTAGCTTTTGTTATATAAATATTAAATATGTTTTTTTAAATAACCAAACCAGTCTCATCATAAGTGCTTAAAATGAGAGATGGGATTTTAAAGTGATGAATCGTAATTAAAAAAAGAAAGGGAAAACCATTTTTACACTAAAATGTGTATTTTGCACCCTCTCTGGCATTAATTATCGAATGTACACACGAAGCAGATTAATAATTATTTATGAACAGGATCTGTCATTATATAGCCATTGCTTTATGCAATTTTGCAGTCACTTTTGTAGTTCAAGATATTCCATTCTGTCACACAGTCATGCTTTTATTTTATTTTTTTACCAGTACATAAGTGAACACTTCGGCGCTATGCACCACAGGAGACATGCAATTCTAAAAAGGGCAGGGACAGATGGAAAAATGGAGTTTCAACCTTTAAGGATGAGAATGTGTGTCCATTAAAAAAAAAACTTTGAAAAAATATTTACCAAAAAAAAAAAGTGTGTCTACAATGGCTCACTGCAGTGCTGGGGCAGAAGAGAATTATACCGGGACCACTGACAAATGTAATGGCCCAAGGATTTACACCACTGTTCAACAGCAGAGTGCACTGAAAGTGCCAATGCAACTCTTACACTTATCTGACATGCTCCTTCACAATAAAACAAAGTACTGCATTATGAGAAAATAACTGTGACCTTGAAAAACAAGGGAAAAGGGCAAGAGAAGAGAAGAAAAGGCTGGAGAGATTTCAGAGTGGTTTTTTTTTTCTCTCAGTAAGATGCCTGAACAAACATCAATGCAGTTTATAGGTTCTCTCTCTTACACATTTGTATTTTCTCTCTCCCTCCATTTTCACTAAATAGAAGCTTATTCCAAAATGAGAGGTGCTATATCTTAAATAGCAATTCCCTGGTTCTAATTGGCAGTAGTAGTACAGGTAACTGCACCTGCTCCTAAGAATTAAGGTAGCAACCCCCTGAGCTGAAGTTTTTCTTCCAGATTTTCTGTCTATTATTTTCTGGGCTGAAGAAGAGGTGGGGGTGGTGAAAAGGAACCAAGTGTGGCTGTCTGATTCTGGGGCCAATTCTATGCTGGCATTGGCTACAACATAAAATAGAGCAGCCTCTGAGCTGCTGTAATCTACATTGAGTGGCTACGGCTCCCAATAGGCTGTCCACCGCTGGGACTCACTTGAGCTCACTGGCCCTCCAGCCATACTCTCTCCACCTCTGGCAAGCCCAAATGCCTGGGGCTGCAGGCATCAGCGTGTAGTAACTGCCTATTTAGATCTACATTAGCTGGGGATTCTTTCATGTTGGGTGAAGCCTCAGTATGGGTGATCCAGACAACTGCTTTCTGACCCCTTGGTTCTGCATTGTGAAGAGGCCGGAGTTTGAGAGAGAATCTGGGCCTTCACAGTTTACAAACCTTGAGGATTTTTGACACCCATGGAGTCACTTTGCCTGGATTGCACCCTTAGGGCCAAATTTACAGTGAATACCTACAAATGCCCCTGCAAAAGTTATGGGTGCCTTGTTGTTTAAACATGAAAAATTGCATTTTTCACTTGTGACTTGGCATTGGTGCATACAAAGCAGGTAACTGAAGGCAAAAAAAAAAAAAAGCCTTTGGCGGGCAAATTGGGACATCCATAAATAAAGGCATATTTGTGGAAGTTTTAAGAATGTTTTGGCCTAATGTCTAGTTCAGCTGTTCTTGAACTCTTACTTCCTGGTCTGTTGGTTTTTAACTAATGTTCCTACTTTGAACAAACCAGATTTGGCGGGGTAGGGGGAGAAGGGGAGCGGGGGGAGAGGAATAAGATCTGTCATGAACTTTTGTCTGTCTACTGATTCTAATGTGTGGATTACTTTTCCTCTTCCTTACCTCCTTCCATATTCCAACATGGTTAGACCTTTCCCCCCACAACCCTCCAGACCATGTCTGATCCCCTTTTACTAGGATCCCCACTCAGCCTGTCAATAAATATCTCCTTTTTTGACATGACCAAAGCCCTCCATGCCTACCACTAGAAACTCTGTTTATAAACTCTAAATAATATATTTCATATCTGAAAGGGAATTTAGCACACTCTATAGAAATATGTTGAGTAAAGGAAAGACAAAAGATGCAAAGAAAATAATTAAAATGGGTTGCTTAGGAGCTTTTTGGAAGTGTGAAAAGACTTCCTTTGGTTGTCCAATATTTGTCATTCATCTAATCAATTAATTTACTTCTCACAGCCAAAACACTGCCATTAAAAAGGCTTACTCAGATGCTCAACCCTGTTCATATTGATTCATTTTCAGTGAAAATATCAATAACTTTGTATAGATCTGGACCTTAAAGTTACTTAATTATTGATTGAGAAACAGTTGCTCAGATTGAGCAGGTGGGTTTCTGCTGTGTTCAACAATAAGAAGAAAGTGAGTTTTTGCATGGCTAGAAATTGTATGGTGGGCCATTCTTATTTCGTATATCATCTGTCGATCATGAGCAACAGCTCTTCAAAATGAATTTTCCATGACCCAGTATGGCCAACTTAGTCCTTTTCCTTCATCAGATGTTGAAAGCTAAATTAGAAAAATGAACATCCCCTGCAGTAATTATTTCTTCATGTCATTCTGAAGTTATAATTAATATTACTAGTAATAACAGTAACAAGTAATTAATGCATTCAAATCATGTTGCTGTGCTGGCTGCCTGCAAACACATTTTGGATAGCATAAGGGCTATTAAATATTAACATATAATTGATTTAAATATTTGATGTCTTTGATGATTTTTGATGTCTGCTAAAAGTTTACGCTGACATTTACAATTGAAACCTTTGTGATCAGAATTCCAAACTACAAACGGTCACATTTAGGGGTTGATCCTGCATTTCTCATTGAAATCAGTGGGAGTGCTGAGTGTGCAGTGAATGCAGGAACAAGCCCACATTGAAGCTGATTTCCAGCTTCTGTGTATGGGTTATACGACATCATGGCAGTCTGCCATTACCAAAAGGAAAAGAAAATGGTCCTAATCATTCTGGCCTTAGGTGTGGGGCAGGAGACCAAACACTGTAGTTTTTCTTGGTGTTGTAAGAACCTGTGGGACTGGAACCCAGGAGTATGAGGGTTCCAGGCCACCACGTCTTCTACATCATCATTGGAAACTTAGACCAGGTTTCTGTTGGAGGATCCTGTGAAGCTAAAAGCTTCGGGAAGTAGTGCCCAGTGGGGCCTAAGTGGCAGCCCTCTACAGTCCACTGATAGATTTATGTTGGTATATAAACCAGGAAGCAGCATGGGGAGCTGTCTGAGCAATGAAGCAGAGTGCCTGCTTGCTTCTGCTCCAGACCTTGCCATGCTGTGAACCTTAGATTCTGGCTTCTGACTCCAGTTTGTCCCCAATTCTGCTACAGACCTTCTATCTGTAACTTGATGCCCGACCCTGATTTTCATGTATCCTGACCTTGCTTGACTCCCCCCCCACACATTTGTCTCCTGACCCTAACTTCATAACTGACCAATGCACACAGGCCACTCACGGCCAGGCCCTGACAGTTTGCTTAGACCACTTTGGCCTCCCTGCCACCATCCACCCCCCTACAGATGATGGAAGGGGCAGGCTGCCCTCTGACCAGTAGTTTCTCAAGGACTCAGAATCTGCAGGACCCAGTCACCTGCATGCAGGCTGAGAACCTCGCGCTACAGGCCCAAGTGATGTAGCTTGCTGCTGAACCACAGACCCTACACAAGCAGCTAGCATACCTACATGGGGAATCAGCTGTAATATGTGACCAGACAGACCAGCCAGCACCCGAACAGCTCCTGTTGTGCCATTACCTGAATAATTCCGGGAGTTTCTGCACCAATGCAGGATGCTCTTCCTGCTCTACCCCCGAATGTACCCCACTGTCCAGACAAAGATATGGCTAGAAGTCAGCCTTCTCACTGGGGAAGCACAGGGTTCCCTCCTGTTGGAGCAGAACAGCCCAGTGCTCACTGGGATGACTTCCTGCAAATCTTCTGGACCATCTTTCACAACCCACGTTGTGTCCACCCCACAGAGGATGCCCAGAAGCTTAGTTGGGGCAAGGGCCAACTACCTTTTATGCCACTTGCTTCTGATGACTTTGTGGCTGATTGTCAAATGAACCGAGGCAGCGCAACTATACCGGATCAGCTGGGGAGTCAGTGAGGATGTAAAAGATGAGCTAGCCTGCATTGAAAACCCCACCTACCTAGAGGCCTTTATTGATCTTGCCCTGCACATTGATTGTCACCTGTGCAAGCAGAAAGAAGAGGTGGCCACATGCCCCTACACCTACACGCTATGCCAAAGTGTGTAGAACTGAGTCCTGAACCCTGTGTCCCGGATGCCTGACCCCAGAGGACAAAGAACTTTGACAGCAGCTGAACATCTGTTTTACTGCGGGGCACCAGGACATGCCTTCACCTCCAGACCAGGCCCAATAGGGGGATACAGCCTGGGCATCACCAGAGTTCCATGCTCTGGAACCAACCCTCAAGTAGAACCCAACTCAGGAGCCATGAGGTCTCTCAACATTTCCAATTGCTGCTGTGGTTGCAGGTCTTGGGGCAGGTGAAGCAAATCCTGACCACAACTGGCAATGATAGGCTCTGAGGCCACTGCCAACTTTATAGATGCTAGGGCAGCCCAAATCCTGCATATCCCACGCAGGCCAAAAGCCACACCAGACTTGGTGGAGACAAGTGATGGGTTGCTCCTATAATTAGGACCAGTGACCCAAGAGACTGTCCCCTTAAACGCCGTTGTGGAAGGGCACCAGGGAATAATATGCTTTGATGTGATCCATTTTTCATTCTTCCTGCTAATTCCTGGCATTTCTTGGTTGGAGCATCATAATCTGTGTATCTCTTGGTGGTGAAGGAACATTAGTTCCTCCTCCCCATATTTCTAGAAAGCTTGCCTCCAACAAATTGGCCAATCCCCCCAGATGACCCACACCTGGGGCCTCAGGATTGGATAAGATCCTCAGAAGCAAGACCCCATACAGCAGGGGCTAACCAGAAGGGAGTGGCTCTAGACAAGAACCCCAGTCTCCCCTTTTGACAAGTATCAAAACTACCTGCATGTGTTTGAAAGGAAAAAAATGGATTCAGGATCCCCCACCCCCAGACACTATGACTTCTTCAGTAGACCTACGACTTCAGGATGAAGGTGCCCTATGGATGGAAATACACCATGTCTGAACCAGAGCTGGAGATGCTACACATGTATATGCAGGAAAATCTTGCAAAGGGCTTCATTCAGAGATCCACCTCTCTAGGAGGAGCACCAGTCCTCGCTGAGCGAAAAAAAGATGGGTCAATACACCTCTGCGTAGAATATCGTGCATTGAATTAACTGTTACACCCTGCCCTTCATCCTGGAATTGTTGGACTGTGTGAGGACTGCCAGGATCTTCACTAAATTAGATGTTTGGGAGGCAAGCAATCTAGTGCACATAAAGCCTGGGGATGAATGGAAGATTGCTTTTCGTAGGGGCACTCTGAATATTTACCAGTGTCATTTGGCTTAAGCAATGCTCCTGCCACATTTCATAAACGATGTGTTCAGGGACATCCTAGACCAGTCTGTGAGCATCTGCCTTGATAATATACTGGTGTTTTCTGAGAACCCAGAGAAGCATTGCCATCATGTGCATAGTTGGAGAAACTATGGAAACATGCTTTGTACACCAAACTAGAGAAGTGTACCTTCAACTAGGCCACCATCGAGTTGTTAGATTACATTATGTCCAGGGAGGGCATTCAGATGGACCCACAGAAAGTGGAAGCCATCTGCAACCAGACAACATCACAGACCATCTGAGAACTTCCGTGCTTCCTGGGCTTTGTGAATTTGTATAAGTGATTCATCATCATCTTCTCTGAACAAATAGCCACACTGACTTCCCACCTTTGTAAAGTTATTTGGTTCATTTGGTCGCCTGCAGGCCAGCTTGAATTTGACCAGCTCAAGATGACCTTCACCACAGCCCTGATTCTGATACACCCCAACCCAAATCACCCATTTATAGTGGAAGTGGCTGCATCCAATGTGGCCCTCGGGGTTGAACTCTCACAGCAACTCAGACCCCAGTCAGTTCTGCACCTTTTCACATACTACTCTCAAACTCTCCCACATGAACAAGCCAAGACTGACACCATCCTGAAGAGTGAGTGATATAAGAACCTGGGACCATGGGTAGGCTGAATTGCTAACATTTCCATGTTGCCATTGGAAACTCAGGCCAGGCATCTGCTAGAGGACCCTGTGAAGCCAAACAGTCCACGAAATACCACCCAGTGGGGTCAGAGTGGTGGCTCCCTGCAGCCCACTGATTGGCTTATGCTGGTCCATTAACCCAGGAAGCCATCATGGGGAGCTGTCTGAGCAGACACAGACACCTGCTTGATTCCGCTCTAAACCTTGTCTTCTTGTGAACCCTAGACTCTGGCTTCTGACCCTGGTTTGTTCCCGACTCTGCTACTTGCCTCCAGTCTGTAACATGGTGCCTGACCCTGACTTCTTGTAACCGGACCCTGCCCAATTCCTCTCCCCCCTCCCCCCCAATCAACTCATCTCCTGCTGCAACTTGGTAAATGACCAATGAGCCTAGGCCATTCATGGCCAGGCCAGAGCAGGTTTAGAGGAAAGACAGGACTCTGTTGTAGTAAATACAAATTAGATTCTTTATTGAGGATACTGAACACAGACAGGATGTCAGGGTGCCCTTTGACTCCCAAACTAACTAAATAACATTCGACCTGTATGGCCTGTACTTTGCAATCATGGAAGGAACTACTGACTATGTTACAGATACATGTAAAAGATATGACAATATATTGACACCAGGATTGCAGGAACACAGGAACTAGCATACTGGATTAGTCCAGTCTCAAATAGTGGCCTGCACCAGATGCTTCAGAAAAAGGTGTAAGAGACCACATAATTATGGACAATTATAGAATAAAATTATAGAATAACATACCCCTTTTAGTTAGTGGCAGGATTTTCTCCTACAGTATAAGTATAATATAAATCCTTCATATAAATTTTGTGATTCTGTCTAAAGTAAGAGTGAATGTTCTCATCTATACAAATGTCCAATCCTTTTTGAAATACTAGTAAGTTCTTGGCCTTAATGATGCCTTGTGGCAATTAGTTCTATAGGTTAATTACATGGGTTTTTTTTTAATATTGTCTTTCATCTTCTTGTCCTTGTGTTATGCGAGAAGGTAGATATAAGTTCTCAATAAACCTGCTCTGTACCATTCAATATTTGATACCACTCTGATTTCTCTCTAAACTAATCAGACCTGGTCATTCCAGTTCTCCTCATTGTAACCTTGCCACACCACTAATAATTTTTGTCACATGTTTCTCAAATTTTTCTATTTCTGGTTTAAATTTTATATGAGAGGTTGACCAGACATGATCACAGAATGCATCATTGAGTTATATCATGGCATTAAAATATTTTCAATAGTATTGTGCATAGCATTCATTATGCATTCTGAGATTGTTTGCTTTTTTAAATCATCCTGCACCTTTTCCAAAAAATAAAAAACATAGTTAACAAGATGGTGGTGTGAACAACAGTAGAAAGTATAGAAATTCTAATGCAAAATTAAATTGGTATTTGTAAAACTAAGACTATAGACAACCATAAAATCTATTTGATCCAAGTGTATTGGACAAAGATTCATGGCCACTGGGGGCCTTAATGAGAGAACATGATTTTATCTTTGGTTCAGAATCTGTAGTTTTCACCAGGTGGGAAATTTCATATATTTCTTTTCAGTCATTCTTCTGCTTCCTAATGTCAGTATATCAACTGGGCCAAATTCTGCACTTTGAGCAGTCCCATTGACACTAATGAGATCAGATGTCTGAGTGAGGTGAGCAAACTTCTGCTTTCTATCGTTAACTTTAAAATGTATTAGAAGCTGTAATGGTCCTAACCCTTGTTTTTTATATTTACAAACATCTTTGATCTGCTTGATAATGGGTTTTTTTTTATTAGATTGATTGTGTTGCATCTTTTCCTGTTCTTTGGAAGTTTAAAAATGCTAATACTGAATTCAGTACTAATTAATCAGAATTACTGTGATTTATTTTTGTCCCTTTCCTAAGGACGGAATATAAAACAATAAATTAGTTCAAAATGCATAAGCAGTTAATGATGATCTTATATTTATATGGTGCATTTTATCTAGATAGGCCTGACAGTGCTCAAACTTCGAGAACTGAATTGTCTCTTTCTGTCTGACTAGGAATCATTTTGCTTATCACTTTTGGGGTGGAATTTGAGAATCTGGAGTATTGAATCAGTATTGACTCAAGAGAGTAGGATGCCATCTATTGAATCACAACAATTATTCCAACAACACCTGGATTTTCTCTAGAGGTCTCCCAGTATATTGAGGCAGTCCAGTATGGATGTAAACACCTAAGAAAGACATAGAATATTGGACATTCATTAAAATAATGGATTTTTCACCTAGAAATGAATAATAAGTCTACAGGAACATGAATGTGTTGAAAATCAAAGACAGATTTTTGTGTGTTATTTTTGTGTTTTTTATGTCTTTTAATTAAAAAATAGATTAAAAATGTAAAAGCTGCAGTATGCTAAGGCTAAGTCCAGAAGGCTTGATTCTGCTTTCAGTTACACCAGTTCAAATCAGGAATAACTCCAATGATGTTAAGAGAATTATGTCAATGTAAAACTGATGTGAGAGCAGAATCAGCCCAGGTAATATTATGCCACAAAAATATAGATGTGACAAAAGATGGTAATTCTTTAGATAAAACAGGTAATAAATAGGCTACATTCAGGAAGAACACCTACGATTTACATTAGTTAGGGTTTCAGAAGTGCAGATAAGTCTAGTATATAGCAGAACATTTCAGGGAAAGGCGAAAGGTCTCTTTTTCAAATGCCAAAAATCAAATGAGAACTGGAGATGCAAATTAGTGCTCTCATTCTTTTTTCCATGTCACTTTTATCCAGACTTTAATTACCTGACAGTGAATTCTGGGCAACAGAGGTTTATTTGTTGTGTACATGTGAGAAGGACACTAAGCATTCTTTTACCAAGAACTTACACTGCCCTTTTCTGGAATTCCTCTTTTTTAATCATGCCAGGGAGCAACACTAATTTTAATAAAGACTCTGCCCTTTGTTTTACTGTGTATCCTGCATCAAATAGGAAGTCTGCATGAGCATGTAGTGCACATGGAATAACTAGTTTTAAAAAATAGTGTGAGGGAACTGCCTCAGCACAATCTCTTTGTATTATCATTCCTGGTGCCATTTCACAGTCCTTAAAGCTCTTGATATCATCTATTTTTGCTGCTGGTATCTCTGGAGGGTACTCTTTATATGTTTGGATGCAAAGATGAGAAGAACTGATTGTAGTCTTCAAAAGAAGGATCTACTAGTGCCTACGTTCAATGAGTTATTGAGTGTCTAGAAGGTAGATCCAGAACACCAAGATATCTTCCTGCACAGCTTCACTTTTCCCATAATACTCTAAGAGGGACATAAGTGACCTTACACAAGTTTACATTTCCTTGCCTCATTGAAGACTTAAATAACTGTGACAAGAGACCTGATGTTACAAGAAAACTTGCTTTTGTTTCATATTGAAGAACTGGTTCAGTGATTCACGCTTGTGTAGCATTTGTCCTATGATGAGTTCCTGTGTTAACTGAAGAATAATCGCAAAAGGAAAAGTTAACTGGGAGCACCCTTCACTTGTGAACTCAACTCACATTTTTGCAGAGGTCTTTATTTTGCAAATTCATTTATGTTACTACACTGATCTACTACTCTTTCCATCACATTCTGCATAGAGATGGCCCTGTGTCTCCAGCGGAGCCCCCACTGATCCACAAGGTTTGAGAATTGAATCCCAGATTCCCACCCCATCTTCCCCCAAGGAAGAAATTGGAGGAAATGTAATGCACAGAAACCCGACGACACTTTTTGCCCATGGCTGCTCTTCTCACCTGGATTTGCCTGTGGGACTATATGATAAAGCCTTGGAATATGGACAGGACACACACTCGTTTTTAAAGAAAGTCCTGTACTCAAGACCTTGAAAGATGCCACTTATAGCAGCACAGTGCATCAAACAATCCTAGTGGGAGTATATTTCAATGCTTATTTGGAAGGGAGAAAACCTCATAATAAATCATCACCTTCCTGTCATGCATATTCAAAAATACAAGTAGCTTAAAACTAATTTAACATATAATGAAATGGGAGAGCCCCATTCCACATTTTTTCTCTAGACAATTTGAAGTTAGAGGTATGGATCCTGGTAAAGCAGTGTTCTTAGGGCTTGATTTTTAAGCACCTTATGCATGAAATTATGTGTGGAAAATTTGTGCGCCTAATTTACATGCATAGTTACTGCATCTATACAAGCAAATCAGGTAAGTGTGTGTGAAATGGCCAATTAGAATAGCTGTCCATCTGCATGTGCAAGTACCTGATTTGCAAATAAAACCATATTAAATGCACATGCAATTAGGAACACAACTGCATACGTATTTACACGTACAACTGTATACCAAAAGTGTTTGAAAAATTGGTGAATTTTTGTCCCATGTGTTAGTTTGGGGTTTTAAGTAGTAGTTGTTAAAATACTGAGGGCCAGATTTTTAGCCAGTAAATTAGCATAGCTCCTCTATTTTCAGTAGAGAGAAGTTGCTTTACACCAGCTGAGGATCTGGCCGGGAGTTTTTCAGCTATCATAATCGCTTAAGTGAAACAGTCAAAGTAATTAGTGCAAGCTAATGTAACTGTTGAAGAAGAACCCAATGTTTGTCAGTTCTAGCTGTCCTATGGAGAACCTAATCAATGAATTAGTCTATCAATGAATTAGTCTAGGCAGATAATTACTCCCTGTACTGTTAGTCCATAAAAGAGATCAATAAAGTCAAATGTCCAGTTTAATATTTCTCATGTAATGATTATATTACAAGCAGATTGCTAAAAAGAAGTGTTTACACATTTTAAATTATACCTTTAAAATGTGCAGTTATAACTGGATGATTTTCTCGTGACTAATAAAGCATGAATCCAAATATATTAATGAAAAAATATTTTAGTTTTTGCATTTTTAGGCTGTGTTTTGGGGGTCTGGTATAGTAAGAAGTGAAGGTATATGGGTATTTAGAGATTGGTGCATACTGGGATCCCAATTTTCTCTGCTCCCCCTGCATGGGATAGAGTGGCAGGGGAATTTGGCTACGAGGCCAAATCCATTACTGTGGTAGGGATGCAGATGGATTGCTTCCCCTTTCATGGCTCAGGGGACCTACAGCTGTTGTGTGGTACAGTAGGAGAAGCCCATACTAGGCAGGAAGGTGATAGTTTAACCCTTTCTGATTCTAATTGGCTGTTTAAACTGTGGCTTTATTTTAACTACATATTGTGGTCCTGTGTCTTATGTGCCATGGTCAACCACTTTAAATTTTGCATATTTACCCCTGAGTCTAAAGCTAGTAAAATAAACAAACATATTTTCTATGTTATAGCATGGAAATGTCCCTAATAATACAGCACTTTAATTTTGGGCAGCTTGCCCTGTCGTATAAGAGAGGAGGCTGCTCTCCTCCCACATAAATTTCAAAAATGCATTTTACTTTGAAAAAAATCAATTCCATGTATTACCTGAGTAAAGTGCAGAAAATGAAAGTCATGTGGAAACGAAGAAAACACTTTGCAATTAGTCAGGCCTGGAGGCAGCTGAAAGCAGATTTTGCAAAGAGGGAGAAAAACTGATGTCTGGATTACCTACAAAAAAATTGAGATTTTATTGAATGATCCCAAAAAGAAAATGCTTCAGTAATATTGAGTTCTCATAATCCCTTGTAATGAATACTAAACACATGGCAAATAGCAAAATAAGGGAGTCAGCAGTCACTGAATGATTCTTTGTTTGAGATGAGCTGGAGTTCGATGAGTGTCCTGATTGCTTTTAATGTTGGACATAGCCTTTTAAGTTTTTTCATTCCAGTTCTAGATTAGAATACTGTTCTTTAAAAGCTTAGTCTTCTACAGAACAATAATGTGTTACTTCATGTTTCATATTCCAGTATCAAATTTTCTATTAAATATAAATTAAATTGTAAGTAACTAGTGATATGTTCAGTAAGAGCTAGCTAGATGAAAAATTAATGTCTGCAGTCCTGTTTTGCAGGGATTAACTGAACTAGTCAGAACAAAATTTAAATGTGCCTGATTTTCACAGATTCAAAATATCCTACCTAAAACTGCATGCTTTGTCAGCTAAAATAAAATAATGGTTAATTTTGATCGAAGGTAATGCCACCATCAATCTAGTGCACACCCATCATAGCTGGCTAATGTGCAACTAACTTTTGTTGTCCAGAAAGATTAATTTAGAAGTAGATTCCACCACCTTTACTCATGTTGAGTAGTACCTTACTCCATAATTAGTCCCAGTGAAATCAATATTAGTACTGTCCCTCCTTCTTCTGACACCCGTGTCCCATTCTGATGCCAGCATCACCCATCTACAGAACAGGCACAGTTATCTGGGGCCAATCAGTGACTCTGGGTATATTCTAAATGTAACTTGTTTTATTTATGCATATATATCAGTCCTGGAACAGTGGTAGTCAACCACACAGACAATCCCTTCTTTCGGGGATTTCAGTCCAACACCAATTGCTCGTTCCCAAAGCACAATTCTGCCTCAGTGGCTGACTCTATCAGAGACCAAGGCAGAAAGAAGTCTCTCCTGCCTGCCCAGTTCCCTCTTCCAGGACCACTGCCCCCCCCCCACAGAAATTTGTACATCCAAACTACTAACAACACAGCGTGGCTTCCCAAGCGTAAACATATCCTCACACACTAAGAAAAATAACTTTGAAGACTATACGTAACAGCACCATCTACAATGCCTATCATAACAGTATCTTAAAGTAACATTGAGACTATGTTGGAATTAAAGAAGTGTATTTGGTGCATTTTACTCCCAAGAATATCGAGTGCTTTACTATGAGCAAAATACTGGAATCCTTTCTGTGAATATTGCAATCTGAAATGGAGTTTTGCCTCAGTAAAGAATAGATTAAAAGAGTTCATATATAGCATCACTGAAATGCAGCCATCTTTGAGATGGTATGGTAATAACCATCTAGCCAACTTTGGGGCCAAATCTCCACTATTGCAAAAAGTGCTGTGTAATTTTTGTTGCCCACACAAAAGCAAATAAGACCCCAGTTTTTAGAATCTCATCTCAAAAACCCTAATAGAGTAAACTACTTATAAGGACAAAGGAATGAGTCCATCCTGTCCAGAGATTTGAACTGCAGATTCCAGAGGGCCTAGGTATTTCAAAACTGATGGTTAGCCTAAGTAATGTCAGGTGGCAGCATATTGTGATATAAAACAAAATGGATGACTTCATCCTTTATTTTTGAAAGAATCCCCAAATTTTACCCAATCCTTACATAGCTCAGAAGTGCCCATTTACGTGACCCAGGAAGGAAAATTCTAAAAGATTTTAAAAGTTTGCTTATAATTGATATAAAAATAGCCTGGTTAAAACTGTGCTTAGTGACTCATGCAAAAGAGTCTTGAAGAGTCAATTAGACATGCACAAGCTAACGAACTGCAAAAAAGGCTTTCCCTCCATTAAATGCTTCTCTGCAATTGTCAATATTCTTAAAAAGTGTAATGATTTCTTATCAGTGCTTGAATGAACCGTAAAACTACCTTTTGAAATATTGACATTTCCACAATTTTGAGCACAAGAATGTTTTCCTTTCTATATAAAAGCTGACGGGCCATTGTCTTGAAGTTTATTTTATTCTGGCAGTGGAGAATACTGTGTAATGCAAATAATTACTGACTAAAATGCTTGATGATTTCTCTTCCCAACAGGTTGCACTATGCTCCTCGATTTCATATGCTTCAGCTTTTGAATTAGCATTTAATCAAGATATTCCAAATACGAAGTATTTTGTTTGGATAACAGAGATAGGTATCTTTGTCTTTAAAACTTAGAGCAATTACATTTCTCAAACTGTTTATGTTCAGATTTATGTTTGGTTTGGGTTATCTACGTCAGCTCTAGGATCTGATCCTCATTTGGTGTAAAAGCTGGGGGCTTAGTTGACCTCAATGGAACTAAACTGATTTACACCAGCTGAGAGTCCAACAGCCAGTATTTTTAAAATTATAAAGCTAATTGTTTTAAAAAAATACTGAACAATAGATTTAAAAAACTGCAATGTGCATGAACTGCCTAATTCTCCCAGAGACCCTAGTGGATTTTTGATATGGTCTATCCTGGAACCTAATGTCTAGAGGTGACTGGAAAAAGTTTGGCGAAACAGTTTTCCATCAAAAAAATTTGTTTTGGAAGAAAAAAAAGGGGAAAGTTCTGAATGAAAATGTTTTGACTTTTTCTTTTCAAATGATTTTTCATTTTGAAATTTCATTTCTTTTTTATTATACAATGTTATAATGTAATACACATTTTTCAAAATCAAAATCAAAACAAAACATTCCTATTGATCTGAAATAAATTTGTTTCAGAATATTCTTTTGTGGTGATTTTCAAATTTTGGGGGTTTGTTTCAAAATGCAGTGAAAACCAATTTTGAAATTTCAAATGCCTCAGTGAAACAGGATTTCCATTCTCCACTCAATCTACAAATGACACTGAATTGGCTGCAGCCCACCACCTATTTATCAAAACAAAGGAACAAGGAGTAAATGACTGTCTACATTATGAAATATTCCCCAAAATTTCCCATGGTTACTACCCTTCAGGCAGCTTCACTAGTGATAGAAACACTAGTCCAGACATGTCTTCTAAGATCTGCTCTAAGCAGGATTAGATGATACATTGCTTTTCAATGTCAATGTCTACATTAGGGCTCCACCATCACTGGAGCTACAAAATTGGGAAATTTTAGAGAAGAAAGAGTAATATAGACTAGGGTTGTCAATTAATCACAGTTAACTCACGTGACTAACTCAAAAAAATTAATCACGATTAAAAAATTAATCACGATTAATTGGACTTATAACAATAGAATACCAATTGAACTCTATTAAATATTTTTGGATGTTTTTCTACATTTTCAATATTGATTTCAATTACAACACAGAATACAAAGTGCACAGTGCTCACTTTATATTATTATTTTTATTACAAATATTTCCCCTGTAAAAATGATAAAAGAAATAGTATTTTTCAATTCACCTCATACAATTACTGAAGTGCAATCTCTTTATTGTGAAAGTGCAACTTACAAATGTAGGGTTTTTTTTGTTACATAACTGCACTCAAAAACAAAACAGTGTAAAACTTCAGAGCCTACAAGTCCACTCAGTCCTACTTCTTATTCTGCCAATCCTAAGACAAACAAGTCTATTTATATTGACAGGAGATACTGCTGCCTGCTTCTTATTTACAATGTTACCTGAAAGTGAGAACAGGTGTTCGCATGGCACTTTTGTAGCCGGTGTTGCAAGTTATTTACATGCCAGATATGCTAAACATTCATATGCCCCTTCCATGCTTCGGCCACCATTCCAGAGGACATGCTTCCATGCTGATGATGCTTATTAAAAAATAATGCATCAATTAAATTTGTGACTGTACTCCTTGGGGGAATAATTGTATGTCTCCTGCTCTGTTTTACCTGCATTCTGCATATATTTCATGTTATAGCAGTCTCGGATGATGACCCAGCACGTTGTTCATTTTAAGAACACTTTCACTGCAGATTTGACAAAACGCAAAGAAGGTACCAATATGAGATTTCTAAAGATAGCTTCTGCACTCGACACAAGGATTAAGAATCTGAAGTGCCTTCCAAAATCTGAGAGGGAAGAGGTGTGGAACATGCTTTCAGAAGTCTTAAAAGAGCAACACTCTGATTCGGAAACTATAGAACCCAAACCACCAAAAAAGAAAATCAACCTTCTGCTGGTGGCATCTGACTCAGATGATGAAAATGAACATGCATCAGTCTGCACTGCTTTGGATCATTATCAAGCAGAACCCATCACCAGTGTGGGAGCATGTCCTCTGGAATGGTGGTTGAAGCATGAAGGGACATGTAAATCTTTATTGCATCTGGCACATAAATATCTTGCGATGCTGGCTACAACAGTTTCATGCAAACACCTGTTCTCACTTTACGGTGACACTGTAAACAAGAAGTCGGCAGCATTATCTCCTGCAAATTGTAGCCAACCTTGTTTGAGTGATTGGCTGATCAAGAAGTAGGACTGAGTGGACTTCTAGGCTCTAAAGTTTTACATTGTTTTATTTTTGAATGCAGTTTTTTTGTACATAAATCTACATTTGTAAGTTCAACTTTCATGATAAAGAGATTGCACTACAGTACTTGTATTAGGTGAATTGAAAAATACAATTATTTTGTTTTTTATAGTGCAAATATTTGTAATAAAAATATAAAGTGAGCACTGTACACTTTGTATTCTGTGTTGTAATTGAAATGAATATATTTTAAAATGTAGTAAACATCCAAAAATATTTAAAATAAATGGTATTCTATTGTTGTTTAACAGTGCGATTAATCACGATTAATTTTTTTAATCGTGCAATGAATCGCGTTTAATTTTTTTAATTGCTTGACAGCCCTAGTATAGACACAACCTGAGTATATTCCTCCCTAGTCCTGCACTGACAGAAATTGTCACAAGTATATAGAATTAACATTTAATTAATAGTGCGTGCTTATCGCCATTCTGCCTGTAGCTAAACTACTACATAATGTAAATGCTCTCATAAACTGCAACTTAATGGTGGGATTGAGTGGAGTGTTACAATTTTTTATCAGACCTTTTATTTATTGCCAGTTATCATCATCTTGAACTGGCCAGGAGCAGACAGACAGACACACAGACAAAATCTTTCCGTTGTAACAGTAGGTGTTGAGGTTTTTCCTAAATAAATTTAAAGGCGCCTGTCAGTTGCAAAGCTTTCTATTATCCTATGTCAGCCACTGGAGCTTAGGTACAAACTAAAGTCAATGGAACAAAAGTTAATTATCTGGTACAGCTATTGTTATTATGTAGAGGAGCCAGCTCTTATTGATTAATGAGTCAGTGCAGTGTTTGCTCACAGGAATATTAATATCTTGTGCACCAGAGAAGTCATTAAAATGAGTTAGGAAGACCTTGACTTTAAACTTAAAGTGCACATTGCTCTAGTTATCTGAATGATTTTGTCAGGTATTGGATCATAGTTATTAATTATTGAAACCAATAGTTATTGTAGAGATACTTCAATTAGACTGTTTTGAATTAAGCGAGTCAATACATTTCTTCCATTTTGTTCTGCATTTTATTATTAGGAAAAGACTTTACTATATGGACAGAAAAATAGATGTAAGATGGGTAAAATTCCTGATACATGGACACCACTTCTACCACACTGATCATTCCATAGCAAAAACAAAAGTAATCTTCCCCTCACCCTTGTGCAATTTGGAAACCAACTTCTTATGTGCCAGTAATGACAGTAGAGTCAGAAATTTTCCACTGGAAGATTTTCCAACAGAAAATGCAGTTTCTACAAAATCAAAATTTTCTGTGTGAAAAATATATTCCAGATAAAATGAAACTTGGTTTATTTTTAGCTTTCATTGAGAGTTGAGATTTAGGCCTTGTCTACACTCAAAAATTAAGTCGGCCTAACTATGTCGCTCAGACATGTGCAAAATCCACACCAGTGAACGGCGTCGTTTAGCCAACCGAACCTCCAGTGTAAACAGCACTAAGTTGATGGAAGAATTCTTTTTGGGTGACAAACCTGAAGTATTGTCCCAAATTGATACATCAATAGAAGATGTTTTAGAATAAATTGGTAAAATAAACAGTAATAAGTCACCAGGATCAGATGGTATTCATCCAAGAGTTCTGAAGGAACTCTGATATGAAATTGCAGATCCACTAACTGTGGTCTGTAACCTGTCACTGAAATCAGCCTCTATATTAGATGACGGTAGCTAATATAATACTGATTTTTAAAAAGGGGTCAAGAGGAGATCCTTTTTAAAATTACAAGCTTTTAAGGAAACTAGGTAATCCTGGGATCAGTGAAGGGGTCCTCTTATGGATAAGTAACTTCTTGAAAAATAGGAAATAAAGAGTAGGACTGAATGGTCAGCTCTCACAATCGAGGGAGGTGAACAGCGGTGTCCCCCAGGGATCTGTACTGGGACCTGTGGTGTTCAACATATTCATAGATGATCTGGAAAAGGGAGTGAATAATAAAAAGGCAAAGTTTGCAGACAATACAAAATTATTTAAGACCAAAGCAGACTTACGTGTTTGACGTTAATTTAACTGGGTGGGCCCGATTTAGAGTTGTCCATGCAGCCTCAGTTCTGACCCCGGGTGTGTCCATCCTGTGCATGGAATGAGGCAGGAGTTCTGTGGAAAAAATAGGATGTGATCAATTAAAGACTGTATCATAGACTCATAGACTTTAAGGTCAGAAGGGACCATTATGATCATCATAATGAATATGCACAAAGGGGCCAGATTCAAGTTGCACAGGCAACCATGAATCTGGCATTTCCTAACTTTTGAGAGCTTGGCTTTGTAACCTAAAAATATGTAGCTGTTTTGTGTCTGAAATTTCCTAGCCAATTAATTTTTTAATTAAAAGAGTAAAAACAAATTCTGTTATCTGGAACTTTGCCATCCACCCCATAATACACCTTCAGAGGTTTGAACTCTCTGACCTGTTAGTAGCAGCACACAGGATGTTTCCTTGAGCTAGAGAACTAGCCATGTCATCTAGCAGCAGAACAAGTCTCTTTTCCCAGAGAAGGGGATTGGGTTGCTGGTCACTCTTTCTTCTACTCCCAGAGATAGGGGAGCTCTTTCCCCATGTATTGCCCCCAAGGAAAAAACTGACTGTGTGCACATGTGAATATGTGCTGAGTCTGGAGGATAACTGGGGGAAACCCATCCCATCTCTCTCTCTTTGCATGGTTTTGGGGGGAGTTCCTGTCTCATGTAGTGCCCCTGTGGTGAGAGGGTTAATGGGCCACTGGGGCTATATTCTGGGCTAGCTCAGCTCTCTTCCCCTCGCCCTTGCCCCACTACAGCTGTTCTGGCAGCTCCCTATTGTGCCCAGTACTATGTGTGATGCTGCTTTGGTGTTTCCATGAACCTGGCCACAGAATGTTCAGTGATTTTAGCAGGCTGCCAACATTTTATTGCAGAATGCAAGTGTGAGAAAGGAAACAGCAATTTTTAACCGTTTAAATCGCAGCGAAAGCTGGGTGGAATTTCAGGGACAAAGAAAAGGCAATTCCATAGCCCAAAGGGATTCCCCCTGCTGAATATCAAAAGGCCTGCTGACGCCAGTGGAAGTGAGAGAGTTTTTTAAAGTAAAAGTCACAAGACTCCTTTATAAAGCAACCTAAATATAGGTGTCACTTCCAGTTACCCCTATAAATGAGTATTGTATATATTTAATTGTATCCCTCTCCCATCATGCTTCAAATGTCACTTATCATCTTAGACTGTACATTTTTTAGGACTGGGACCACATCTTTATATGTGTTTATATACAGTGCCTAGCACAATCCTGATCCTGATTTGGGTTTCTGGGCTCTACTATAATAGAAATATATTATCGTTATTGAATAATCCATTGTAGTATTTAGCTTGTTGTATGTACCTTGGAGCTAGGATGTCAAATTCTGCTCTTAATTACTTCAGCACAATCCCTTTTGACTCTAATTTGTCCCAGTGTCTCCCTGGCTATTGATAAGGCTGCGATCCAAAGACTTACAAAACAAAGTGGGTTTATGCCACTCACAATGTCTTGAAAAATGACAGTTGTTTGTAGGACAGGTTTAATGTTCTTGATCTACATTACAGATATGATTTTGGATTAGGAGCCACTGAATAAACATTTTAGGTTGGATATAATGTTAATTTGCAAGTAGAAAAATCAATGCAGGTTAATGACTTTAATTAAGCATTTTATAATTTTGTATTTTTTTAATCCATTAAACTTGTACAGAAATGTTTTAAGGTTAATAGATTATATCTGAACCCTCAGGAAACCAAGCTTCCTGTGCCTGTCTGTCATTTACTGGAGTGGTAACTGATCTGTCAATATTTCTTCCTTTTTTCTAGTCCCAGGCCTACTTGATCTTGTCCATTTGGCACTGCTGGAGGAATAACAAGTTTCTTCCCATCATGCAACATTCTAGGATACATCATGACAGAGAAATCTCAAAGCCCAGGTCAATTATAACAGAAGATGTGTAGCACCTCTGCCCCCACAATATCTACTGGGGCTACAGTTGGCAAAATGATATAAAACTATTTACGAAGAAGACTTCCCACGATCTGGAGCTACTTAGAACTAAGCCACCTGAAAAATGTAAGGAAATGTGCATATGGCTTGCTGCTTGCCTTTTGATTGTTTAGCAAGATACAAAAAGCAGTCAATTAATGCTGTGTGCAAGAAGGGGGAGAGGAAGGGGAATAGAGCTGGCAGATTCCTCATTGTACAGTAATTACTTTTTAATTAGAATTCATTGGATACAGATGGATTCTCTCCATACTTTCTCCCACTGATGATTTTAATATTCCCATGTCAGGTATTATGAGGCTGTAGCTGGCAGTGAGTTACATAAAATAACCCTGTAGCTGGTAGTGACTTACATAAAGTAACCAACTTAACCATTTGTCTTAGATGAAATATGATCTTATTCCTCACTTCTTTCTGTAGAATCTGTCACTGGCTTGTTGATATAGTGTTTGTTTACTCTCGTTCCTGCAGGAGGAAATATCATAGTTCATGTATCAAATTACTGTAACTGACTGGAACATTTTTATTTAAAATAATGTTCAGTGATATTTTGTCATGGTGACACTGATCAATTTGCAGGACTTCTAATATTTTACAAGTAAGTAATCTGAATATCACTTATTTGAACATGCAGTTCTAAAACGTACTGTAATATCTGATCTCATTATAAAAATCAGTACTTCCGATTAGAATAGAGCAACTAAATCTGAAACTGACTGGATATTTGCAGTATTTTGATAGAAATAAGAAAGAATTTCAATTTTTTTCCTTTTGCTCCAGGGCCTCTAAACATGAACTGACATTTGATGTATTTTTGAAGTCAAAGTTAATAATTCTCTTTACATAAAAAATAAATACCCCCTGTTGAATTCAAGCTCTAAAATTAGAATTGCATATTTCTAAGTAATATACCTAAGGAAAGTGATTTATTCTAATGCAATAATGGCATAGATTTACAAAGCTTGAGTGATACAGTGTTTCTCGTTATGGTTGTAAAATATTTGTTGCCACTATGGGATTTTCTAGATCATTATTTTAAAAAAGGAAAAACCCATTTTGACAGATGAACTGGGGCCATTCTGAGCAAATCACAGATACTTCATATAACAAGGCCTCCAAAGAGGGGAGCACAGACTTATTACTATGGCAACCCAGATCAAAACACTATTTTAGTAGAGAGTTTCCAGTTTTACAATGCAATGATGATTGTTTATAGTACCATTGAAACCAGATTCAGCAAAGGTTCAAGAAATGAGCTGACAAGAGGAAAATCATTATAGATAAACTGGGGATACCTGAATGACATATTGCGAAATCTGCTATTATTTGATCAAATGATGAAATTGTTACACAAAGATAGATAAATAATGGTAGACGATACAGACTGATAGACCACATTATGTTAGTTTGTGTTATATTGCGTCTCTAGAAGATAATTATTGGTTCAGACATAAAGCAAAAAAAGCAGATCTAATGATAGGAATCACTCACCTTTGAAATACTCAGTTTTTCTCCTTATATAAGTAACTCTACTTATTTAAATTTTTAGAGAAATTAAGTAGCTTTTTTCAAATTTCACACTTAAAATTAAGCACTGTGGTACATCCTAGTGAATGGTGACAGTCATGAAAGTCTACCTTATTTAATATAACTAAGTAATTAGTATTAGCTACGTATCAGAGGGGTAGCCATGTTAGTCTGGATCTGTAAAAGCAGCAAAGAGTCCTGTGGCACCTTATAGACTAACAGACGTATTGGAGCATGAGCTTTCGTGGGTGAATACCCACTTCGACATGCATCCAACGAAGTGGGTGTTCACCCACGAAAGCTTATGCTCCAATACGTCTGTTAGTGTATAAGGTGCCACAGGACTCTCTGCTGCGATATTAGCTATATTTTCCATTTATAAAACACGTCTCATCTGAGCGCTTTACAAAAATGCACAAGTATGACAGATGCAATGCAATGCAATGCAGTTCGGTGTGCAACTGAGGGGAGAATTTGGCTTTGCATCTTCCCAAATCATTGTATAGTACTTTATGTATATTAGAAAGATGCATCTCCCACACACATAACTTTATTAACATATAATCCAGGTGAAAAGAGTATTAATCCTTATTATAATTAATACCCCCAATTAAATATTTAAAAACCTGTCTCATAATAACATGGCAGGATACTCCTGTTGCCCTATCCTGTCAGCTGGGGTTAGAACCTAGCATTGTCTTCTGCTGATGGGGGACTTGCCTTCATTGCAACCGTGGAGTTAGTGCTGTTAGTATTCTTGAGTTATTCCACTCAGGCTCACCTACCCTGTGTGAGAACAGCCACGCTGTGAAACAACACTCAAGATACACAGAGTGATAAGATTAGCAGGGTGATTGGATTAGCATGTGGAGGGTCAGTTTGCTTGAGCATAAAGCACCACTTAACTTGACCTAGAAATGCCACCCAACCATATCAAGGGGCCAGCGATGATAAAGTGACAATCCCAGTAACAAGAGAGAGGGACATTCGCCAAGCAACAATAGATAGCTCCTCCCCC
>NC_048305.1:77021719-77049283 GCF_013100865.1 Trachemys scripta elegans | reverse complement strand
GGCCGATCGCGGCTCCCAGTGGCTGTGGTTCGCTGCTCCAGGCCAATGGGAGATGCTGGAAGCGGTGGCCAGTACGTCCCTCGGCCCACGCCGCTTCCAGCAGCTCCCATTGGCCTGGAACAGTGAACCGCGGCCACTGGGAGCCGCAATCAGCCGAACCTGCGGACGCGGCAGGTACACAAACCGGCCGGGCCTGCTAGGGGCTTTCCCTGCACAAGCGGTGGAACAAGTTTGGGAACCACTGATCTACTCATCTGTAAATCCAGGTTTTGAATCGTTGAACCCTGGGTTCAACCTGGAGATCCAGTGTCTACACTGCAGTATGTGGGCCCAAATCCAGCCACCCATATCCCAAACCCTTCAAAAATTTGGCCATGCTTCATTTGTGGTGCAATGTGGGAGAACTTGATTGTCGACCAAACTTGACTATCCAGAGGACAAAGAAAGCCAGCCCAGATACTTTTGACATACTCCCAGAGCATGAGTACAGTGGGGCTGAATCTACACTGCAAAGCAAAAGGGCTTGAACCCTGGGTTCCCGCTTGACTCAGGCTTGGACCCTCCTCCCCCATGGAGTCTTGGAACATTGGCTCCAAGGTCTGGGTTAGTGTGATTTGTGTGTAGATAGAAGGACGGTTAGGTTTAAGCCTGAGTTTGAACCGTAGCCTTATAGTGCAGTGTAGACATACTATACTGCAATAAAAGACTCATGACATGACTATGGCTGGCCTGGGTCAGCTGACTCAGGCTTGTGATGCTTAGGCTGTGAGGCTATAAAATTGCAATGTAGATGTTCAGGCTCGGGATGGAACCGGACTCTGGGACCCTGCAAGTGGGAAGGGTCTCAAAGCCCGGGCTCCAGCTGAGCCCAAATGTCTACACTGCAATTTTTTGACCTGCAGCCCGAGCCCCATGAGTGTGAGTCAGCTGACTCAGGCTCGGAGACGGTGCCATGGGTTTTTTAATTGCAGTGTAAATGTACCCTCTGATGCAGAAAGTCTACTGGGAGGGCAACTGGAGCAGTGCACGAGATGCAGGTACTGTACTAATGTGATTCTAGCAGCACACAGCTAGCGTAAGGTGTGGCAGGATGTTGGCTGTATTCATCTCCAGGGAGTAGATTTATATAATTTTGGTAATTCTATAGATATTATTGTGAGTCTCATGATACTTTGTGATTTTCTTAGATCCCCACCTCCTGGAATTCTATGACCATTAAGCTTCTAACCCTCCTGGCTAAGGGGAAAAGCTTGAAAGTGTGACTTGAATGCTCCCAAAGGCTCAGAAACCAGAGGGTAAAGAAAAAAAAAACAAAAATTATTGTGTTAAAATCTCATGATTTTTAAGCTAAACTCATGATTTCTTGGGGCCTGACTCATGACATGGAATATTTGGGGTTGGCAATACTGTTATTGTTATATTCAAAGTACAGCACTATGTCTGTCTAGCTAAGGTCTTTGCAAGGCACCTTTGTGACTAAACACTAGTCTAGACAGTGTTGTTTGAAGTTGCTCAGAGGTTTGCAATACAACAAGTTAATGTCCAGACTGTTTATTTCTAATGTGTGGCGTTTCTAATGGTTTATACTTTTTGTAAAGAAAGCGTACTATTCATCTGAGGAGGTAGCTGGGCTCCCCTGAAGCACACTTTTATCCTTAACTCTCTTTTAACAAAGGTTTTTGTTTGTGACTACTTTTAACCTGGAATGACTCTCTCAGCCTGAGGCCCTAGGCCAACTCCCATTATCATCAATGGAAACATTCCCATGACTATGGCTCCCTAAAGAGAGTAAGAGACTGTGATAGTCAGAGAGACATTGAAAATGCCTTTGCACACATGGATTAGAACAACAACTGAGTGTTTTTCCCCCCAATATGTGCATTAAACAGGTGATTGTGATGAAAATAACCTCGGAACGGAGACGTCATGAAAAACCTTCCACCCCACCTAAGCCCGAGGGTGGAGGGCAGAAGCGGGGTTGTGCTGTAGGGATCAAGGGCATAGCCATACATGGTCCTATGTGACCATGGCCCACCCAATTAGCAACCAGGCCCACCCAAATGTGAGTCTGTATGATCCCCCCTCCCTCTCCTGTAACAGCAGCAGTAGCAGTAGATTGCTCCAGGAGTTGGGCAAGGAGACAGAGAACCTCTGCACACAGGAATGTCTTCCCCCTCCTTCCAGATGTTCCAGATCAGTCAGTCACTGCCTCCCCACACCCAAGAGGGAGGGCTGGGGCACATTACTAGCAGGAACACAGCTGCCCAGAAGGGGCCTGTATGGGCTCCTCACAGCCCCTTCAGATGGTGGGGGGCATGCAGTCAGGGGCAGCAGGGGTCAGAACCAGGCAGCTGCAGCTATGGAATGGAGAGGAACAGGTGCTGCTGCTTCTCTGGTGTGGGGAACAGTGCATTACACAAGAGGTGATGGGGTCTGAATAGCTGGGATAGGAAATGGGCCTCTGGGCACCAGAACCAAAAAGGGGCCCAGCCAAGCTCTCTGGTCACCATGGGGCCCAGCCGCCATAAATTGGGATCAACCCAAATTTCCATTCCTAGCTATGCTACTGGTGAGGACCACTGGTGGAGGGGCTACATGGTGGAAAGGGGGCATGTCTATGCACGTAGCATGGGCCTAGTATAAAGTGGTGTGGGATGTAATGGTAGGGTCTAGTAGCCAGCTGAAGCTGACCACCAGATCTGTAATTGTGTGTATCTAGCACCCCACACAAGTCAGTGGAGAACTTATGGCTACTATTGCAGCCCTTACGCTGGCATTCAGGCCATGGGCAAAATGTAGTACGGGGCAGGGATCCTGGTTCCAGGTTTGTGGGGTGGATTTTGCTGCTGTGCATTTCACTTGGATAAAGCTCAGTTACTATCTTTACATTGGTAAAGTTAGCTTCATCCTAACTTTGCTCTTTATCCAGGTGGTTGCAAGAAGACAATATACACAGTAGAGCCTAATTGACTCAACTCATACTATAATTGCTAATATAATAGTAGAAATACGGACAATATTTCCCTGCTAAGTGTGGCAGTGATATTTGTCCAATTCAATGGCAGAGCCAAGAGTTTAAAAGAGGCCCTGTGACATAAGCAGGACTTGAAGCATGGGAATAAGGAGGATGTGACATCATCCCCTTTGCTAAGGGCTAAATTCTTTGTAGCCAATTTCCCTGAAATCAATGGGAATTTTGGCATGAGTAAGGACTGAAGGATTTGGCCCAAAGATATTAGATCATGAATACAGGGAGCAGATGGAAGGGGAATGAGATCTTTTCTTGTTACAAGTTTAGCTCTAGGCATGATGATAGGCAAAGCCAGCTGATAGGATGTCCAGAGACTAAAGGAAGACACTGTGACCTCATCATCTGTGAATACATGTACCATGGATGGAAAATAGTTTTATCTAAACTATAACATTCTACCGTGTGACTTGAAGTATGATGGAGAGATGCTGGGAGGAGTCCCAGGTAGTCAGCACGTCGCCATCTGGATAACAAACAGAGCCAATACAGAAATGTGAATGTAATTTTCTCATTACTTTGCAGGTATCTGATGTACAACTTAACAGATCAATTGCAGATCCAGCTCAGTTCAGAAACAGTGTTTTTGTTGTTTAAAATTCCTAAAATTCTGCGTAGAGGCAAAATATAGGGTTTCAGGCCTAAGCTATAAAACTCAGTTGTGGGAGGGGCCAGAGAGGCAGGACAACTCCACAAGTGTGACTTTCTGGAGTTTCCTAACCAGCCTTCCCTTGGGGGTAGGGGACGGACACTGGGGCAGGCCAAGGAGTTTACTGAGGGTAAACACATCCAGGGAAGGTGTTTCCCCTCCCAGTTCATGGAGACAGGAGTCACTTCTCACAGGAGGCTGATCCTGTGTGGAATTTGGTTCCATTGTTTCTCTCTTCACACATACATCCACAACCTGGCAGCACAGTTCCTGCATTACTGATGGCGTCATTGACTCAATGCTACTCTGGCTACTTTTTAGCAGCCACTCAGGGGACTTCACAGTAACTAATACTTCTTTAAGCATCTGCTCAGCTATCTACTGTGATATGTCTGCTCAGAAGGGGATAGTGCCATGAAGCCAGATCTGTGCTCCATCGCTCCTTCGTCTAACCTCAACACAGCCCTTTCTGCGTACAGCCTGCACAAAGGGCACTGGTGGGGTTCAAGGGAGGTAAGGACAGTGATGTGAAATGCACTCCCTTTGCCTACAACTGTAGAAGGTCATCTCCATGTGCATACACAAAGGGGACATTGCCTCTTCTGGTAGAAAGTTATAATTGACTATATTTAATGTATTCAATGCAATAGGAATATACTCAAGATGGGTCTGAGATGCAGTTTACACCAGGATCTGCATTTCTCCAGACTCTTTTTTTTTCAGGTTCATATCTTAAAATGTAGCCTGTTTTAAGGCCTGTTGTGCATATGCATTTGTACATATTGGGGGCAGGGACTCGAGCAGAAAAGTCCAAGTTCATCCTTCAATTGACATGTTGGTTGTTTGATAAAATGGAACTCTTATCTATATATCCATTTGATAAAATGGAACTCTTATCTATATAAGTTCACAATATACATCGAGTATCATTTCAAGAGTCCTGTGTGCCTGTATTCCTGAAATATTGTGTGCCCCTAGAGCATGCCCCTTGGAATGAGTTATCTGCCCAGTTAAGGTTCTGGGAACTGAAGCTGTGAGCCCCTGGTGGCTGAAAGTTGATCCCAAGTAGGGCATTACAGTGCAAACCACCCCTCACCCACCGCTCTGTTGGTGCAGGCCGGAAAGTGTGTGGGCCTGGCAGCTGGCAGCCGCATGACAGCCAGGAGGCATATTGATGACTGAGTGCATCTTCCTGGAAGCTTCTAGTATGAGGTGTGTGGGTTGGGGGATAGATGTAGGGATATGTCAAGCAGAGCTCTGGGAGAGGTTAAGGCTGCTTCCTCAGTTAGCATCCTCAGATTGCCCCCCGGTGCCTACTGAGGTGAATCAAGCCCAATATCTGTTTAGAATTTTTCAACAGTTATAATATTCTTGTAATGAAATGACCTCTTCCAACTGAGACCTAGTTTATTTTAGAGTTGTGTCATATCCTGTGCCATCCCATCCTCTGAAATCTCCCCTTCAGGTTCGGGAACCAGTTTCCCAAGCTGAGTTCATGTAAAGATTTTTACCTAAATCCAAACTCTGAAATGTACATCAAGAACCAATTCATGGATAGAGAATGACATTTTAAAAATGAAATCTGACCAGCAAAACATCTGCAGAGAACAAGAGTTTAAAGTGCTATTCTCATCTCATGCGCTAGATGTGTGTGATACAACCAACTTAGTTGGCATTTCTGTGAACTTTACGCTTTGCTGCAGCTGTAAAAGAAGCTAGGGGGTTGGGGGGTTAGAGGTTGGAGCAAAGGACTGGAAGCTAGAAGGGGCTGAGTTGAGCCACTGAATCAATGACTGCCCTTGAGTAAGTGGCTTGACTTGCATGTTCCTTAGTGTGACCTTGGATAAGTCTCTTAAATTCCTTTTCCTCACTCAGCCCAGCTGGTAAATGTGTAGGGAGGATAGAAACACCAGGCTGTCATTGAAAAGCAAGTTCTGTTTCTGAGTTGCACTTTCCATATCATACCCCCCAGCCACCTCCACACAACCTCCATGACGAATTTTTACCATGTTATTTATGGCACCACTGTTAAACAAGCTTGATGGAATATCATCTTGACAAAAGATACAGTAGAATCAAGCATGTTATTTGTCCAGCTGGCTATTTGCATTGTTGTACAATGCTCATCACCATAATATCTGTGTGCTTTACACAAATTATCAGTGCAAATATAAAAGATTCTCCTACAGTCTGGTCTATTTTCTCCCTCCTCTTCCATAGGCAGCCAGAGACATTTTTCTCTCTCTTTCTTCTTCATACTATTTTCAGACATAATTAATCAGTATCTTCTTATGCAAAATATAAAGGCAATATTTGAAGTGTTAACAGCAGTTTTCTTTTCTTGAAGAGTCAAGCTACTATGGTCTACGTTTGTACATTGGCTAATAGAAAGCATTAGGGATAGAAACTGCTATAGTTCCAACAGTATTCTCTTCTAGAAAATTCCTCTGTTTCTATACCTAGAGGTGAGTTTTTACTCTTTCTCTTTGAATTACACTGGTGGTCATCAGAGTGGTGGTGGAACAAGAGCGTGATGCTGCTAGAGCACTCCAGTTTCTTTAATTGCTCAGAGCACTGCCACTATAATTCAAAGAGAACAGAGTAAAACTTACAGCAGGCATTCCAAAATGGAGGACACCGAGGTCTTTGTCCTTCTTCCTCCTTCCCTTTGGGCAACAGCCAGCATCTGACATCTGTGTTGCTAGGTACATGAAGTTACCCAGCCAATTATGCACTGCTATATCATGCACGCCAGCTAAATACACAGGATGAACATCAAGAGGCAGGCTGGATAGAAAGATATGGATGGGGGGGTTCTTTAGTGAGTTTTGCCCTCTTGCACCCCCAGAAGAAATTCTGCCTGTGAACATGTAGTCCCGTTGGGAGATACAGGCAAGAGTGACTGCTACCTACTGATATGTCAATATTTTGGATGGAGAGTAATTTGCTGTAAAACTAATTTTAAAAATGAAGGGCCTAGCTCTCCTCTTTCTTACACTGGTATAAATCAGGAATTATGCTGCTGGTGTAAAACAGGTATAAGTGAGAGGAGAATTGAGCTCAATCTTTCTAATTTTCATTTCTTTTTAATCTCTTAATCTTGTACTTCTTTCATAATATTTAAGCAGACTTCACTATTTACAATCTTAAACATAATACAGACTATCATCATATTACTGAGTTCATATCAGGATGTGTGTTTATAGTATGTAAAGATGAGTCCAAACCAACCCCCAGATGTAAGCACCAAAAACTTTGGGGAAATTTGGTTCTGGCTTCAAACATTGCAGCTCCAACCCTAGCTTCCTCACTACAGCCCTATATCCCCATGACACTTCATGTTGTGTCCATAAATGACTTGATGGAGCACCACACAATTTGGTGTGACATGACAAGACGAGGTGCCACTATACCAGATATTGAATCAGCATTCACATTTTTCCATGAGTACCAAGGATGATAGGCTGCTCCTGCCTCTCTAAATGCCACTGAACACAATTGCGTGCACTTGGTATAGATATTTTTAATTTGCTATATTAGGAGTGTCAAGCTGTCCTGCAGTGGCTCGAGAGCAGGAGTACCAACCTCAGGGCAGACTGTTAAGAACCATGGCACAAATCTCAAATTGATTGTTCATTCTATACTTAGATTTCACCAACCAATTATCAAGTGTAAACTCCTCAGGCACTATAGCAGCCTTAACATGGAGTCACAGATACCCTTGGGTACGGCAATCTGTCTTGCCACCCAAGTGAGCCTACCTTTGTGATAGATTGTCCCTTACACCACAAATCACAGCAGTATTCAGGCTACTTCCAGTCCCAAAGAACCAGTCACTTACCCCAGGTCAATTGCACTTTAGAGGGCACATCAAAGACAACACTTGTAGCCAACCCTATAATAAAATATCTAAAGAATTATTATACAGGAAAAGGAAACAACAGCATTATTTACAAGGTTAAAGTAAATAAACATATATACACACAAATGAGTTCCAATCCTAAGTTTCAGAAAGTAATAGTAGCTTCTATAATAAGCAAGCTCTATACGTTCTCAGGGCTAACCCAAACTAAGCACTGGGGAACTTTTG
Organism: Trachemys scripta elegans; assembly: GCF_013100865.1. Classification (NCBI taxonomy): domain Eukaryota; kingdom Metazoa; phylum Chordata; order Testudines; family Emydidae; genus Trachemys; species Trachemys scripta. The sequence goes on along the minus strand of NC_048305.1, from coordinate 77,041,516 downwards.
CTTATGCCTAGTAATCCTTGCTCCCCAGAGTCCAAGCAGCAAAAGATACAGTTCCTTTTCGTTGGGTTTTTTATTCCCTTCCCCTCTTCTGCTCTGAGCTGCAAATTCAGCTGGTGGGAGGAATTCACTTGCATGACTTATCTTCACAGGGGGTGGGAGGAAAGCACACAACGAAGTCTGTTGTCCTCTTTAATGTTTCAGTGTAGTCCATCTGGTGTCAATGGCCTTCCTTGATGGGCAGGACATAGCACCTTCTGTTGGAGACCAGCATTTCACACTAGTAAATGTCTCTCTCCTAACTGGTGATTTACACAGTTATAGAGGCTCACAATGCAAATACTCAAACATTATCGTACATGAGCTGGCACCTGGTCTGCCAGTGTCTCAAAGGCCTGATCTTGTAAGGTGCTTCTGTGAATGGCTGAGCACTTGCTGTCTTCACAGGACTTGGCCCTTTACTTATTTTCCTGAAATTATACCAAGACTAATCTCTGGCTTTAGCTATGTTGTAGTTCCTTCTGGGTTTAGTTATGAAACCTTTTCCTTTAATTTAAGTATTACAGTTCCCTCATCTGGGTAGCTGATAACTTGAGTTCTATTCCTCTCAGTGATCTCTCCGTAAATGAATCTATTGCCTAATTATGAGTTTTCATTAGCTAAATTCATGGGTGTATAATGACATTAGGTTGTCTGCTCCTCAAATTGTGTGCAGGTCTTGATTCCACTGACAGATTCTCATATTAAGAAACTTTGGAGAAAACTTCTAGTTAAGAATTACTTGAATATCCTATGGCAGCCCCTTGACAGTGGAAGAAATGATATCACATCCACACGGAAAACAACCCAGTAGAAAGAGTGAGATTACACATAAACTTGTAAGCTCTGCTTATAATGTGGAGTAACAATACATGAACATACAGGTCTTCTACTGCTACTCTGGAGAAAGAATGAGAGTAAAACGTGTGAGAGAGCCACAGTTAAATTACTCTCTATTAGCCCCTACAGTGTGCTTCCAACCTGTGTTGATATATATATATACAGAGAGAGCGAGAATGTCACAGTTAAATTTTTTTTACTAGTATAATGAGGAAAGAGACCCACAGAAGAAGTTCCCTTGGCTAATTTTCTAGCCAGCAGCCACTGCAATGTTCCCACTAGGAGATACTGAAGAAGTGAGAGAGTGATATAATAAATAATGACTGGCTCTGCTGGTAAGGAGAAATTATCACTATGCTTGGGGGATCTAAGTATATGCTCACCCAAGATATAGGGAGGGGGAGGGGAAGAGACCCAGCATCATTCTGTGTTGAATGTACTGCTAGAGATGTTACATTTGAGTTAAAAAGGATTTCAGCCACTGCATTGTCTGCTAACCTAGCAAAAGGGAGGGAAAAGCTAGACTTAAAGTTTCAAAGTGACATACAGAGATGTCAAAAATGTTTCAAATACCCCACTTTTGTTATTTAAATCACTATTAAAACTGCTTCTTAAAATGAATGTTTAAAGTCCAGCTAGATTGCTTAATCATAACCAATAAACTAAAATATCCTAGATTTCTCATAGGCACATATGTACTGTATAGTATCTATGGCCTAGGCTACACTAGCAGGGCGGGTTCGAACTAAGATACGCAACTTTAGCTATGCTATTCGCGTAGCTGAAGTCGAAGTATCTTTGTTCGACTTACCTGGCTGTCCTCACAGCGGGAAATCGACTGCCGCGGTTCCCCGGTCGACTACGCTTACTCCTCCTGCCAAGGTGGAGTATGGGTGTCGATTCGGGGTAGTATAGACGTACCCTATGTTAGGCTCTAAATTCAAGAGTAGATTGTTCTCAATGTTGACTATGAGCAAAACACTGCAGGGTGCTCAGCACTCATAAGCCCCAGTGAAATTCTCCCTCACGATATAACCATACATGTCTAGCTCCTAGGACCTACTTTGTAAGAGTACAGCCCTAGAGGAAATGGAGGAACAATGTTACCAGCACAGCTTGGAGGACTGTATTTCACTCAGACACTGATTTTGCTCCCTTTCTAGTCAGTGGGAGTCTTCTCAATTTGGGCTAACACTGCACCTCAACCAGCCTTATAGGTTGGATTGAATTTAGCCTCTCCGATTGACCTGAATGCTTAAACAACAAACAGAAAAGTTCTGCTATTCACCCTTTGCTTCTGACTAAGGAAAGGCAAGAACTGAGACTCAAGGGTTGAAATCATGGCCTACTGAAGTCCATGGCAAAAGTCAGATACTAGAGCGATGAGCAAAGCATAAGAACCTGTGTAGAATAGAATAGAAACTCCTGTTGACTTCAGCAACTCAAAGATTTCACCCTAGATTTTTATTAGAGATGGACTGAAGGGATAATATTGGGATCTGCATGTGAACTAGGCTAGAGTTTGGAGACTGAATTAGTGCATTCATGTTTCATTCACAAAGGGTAAAGCTGAATGCAGGTTAAGCTGAACTAGTGAAACTTTATTAAACCCCATGCACTGTTCTGTCCACATGGCTCCATGCTCCCTGTTGCAATGGTGTCTCCTCAGTAACAGTCACTCCAGGGAACCTGGGCCTTCTGACTCCAGTTCCACTGATCATGATACATTTCTGATTCAGTGCTACTGAAATTTCATGCTCTGATCTTGTGAGAAATCAGACTGAAATCGTGGGGCTTTGGTTGTAATGTCTTCTCATACAGAAAGAACAACCTTATATTTTAAGTCTGAAATTTTTTATTAGTTTAGATTAAGAGAAAAAACAAAATAAGAACTAAGAAAAGTAAAGTCTATATAGAAAAAGTGTGTGTGTGTGTGTATTCATGAGCGCTGCCTTTCAAAATTGCATCTGTCCCTACATACAGACAGATTCCTTAGAAATATAAAGGTGCAGCACAGAGAAAAGAAAGTCTGTAAAAGAAGAGTTATCCTTTAGTCCAATACAAGTCACTGGGCTGGATACAGGAGCTACTGAGTGAATTGTAAACTGGCCTGTGATATAAACAGGAAATCAGACTAGATAATCTAATGGTTTCTACTGTCCTTAAAATCTATGAATTATACTCTATGAAAAGGTCAGAGGAGTTACATGCACTGAAATCACCTGACCTAGAATGGTGGAAGTATTGTGTGATCAGCTGTTCTTGTGAGAGTTCTGCCATTTTGGCAAAAACTCATTAGAAAAGTTTGCAAGATCCATTAAATCTGACTCAGCCTTGAACCTCAAATCCTACTTTAAATCAAATCTAAAGCTAAACAGGACTCTTCACCCACTTTCTAATATTTATACATAATTTTCTCAGTTAACTTTATCCCATTTTTAATTACAGTGGATTCTGCTTAACAGCAATCCTGATAACAGCAACTTCTGGTTAATGGCAACATATTGCCGGAAACCAATCCTGTCCCATGCACATCAGTGTTAACGGGATTTGGATATTACCAACAGTCATGCTGCTTATTAGCAAATTTTTTAGAGGAGAGGTTCTAGCTGTTTTTGGCTTTGAGCAGTGGCAGATTAATGCACAAACCCATGCCCAGGGATTCCGGCCAATTGGGGGAGAGGGGGTCAGGGGGCGGAAAAATCTCATGATGCTAGGGCAGGACGATTTAGCTACTGTGCCCTCTGCTCTGCTGGGTGGCCTGGCCATGCTTGGGGCAAGGCTTCTTGGATGAGCCAGTGGGACGATCAGCCAGTGAATGCAGCTGGAGGGAGCAGCAGAAGCTGCAGCCTCTTTCTCTCCTGCTTGTTGTTTTCTTCGTTGCTGCCCATCGCTTCTCAGTACCGTTGATGATGGGCTCCCCCTGCATCCTCCCGTGCCTGGACGGGCAGCCAGGACTAGGCAGCAAAGGAAGATGGAGAACACTGCCTTCTCCAGCCCAAGCTGTGCAGGAATGCCCATTCCGAGCTGGAGTCTTACCGCCCTGATCCCGAGCTGAGCTGCAAGGACACAAGCTGCAACCTGCAGCGCATCAGCAACTGGGAGAACATAAAAGGTAAGAGGGGTGGGGTGCCGCTGGGATGGGGAGCTTCCCGCAGCCAGGGAAGCCGGGGAAATCCTGCAGCCCTCAGGGAAATACAACCCCCACAAGAACATGGGGAGCCAAGGGGGGAGATTCGTTGCTGTTCTGCTCAAGGGGGAAAACATGGAAACCCCCCTCCCCCGACACACATACCATGGGAGCCCCCTTCGCCTCTTCCTTGCCTCTCAATGTTCAAGCACTTCTCTCTCCCAGGCATGAGCTATTCTCTCCCCTCCTCTTCCAATTTTTTTCCTGTGTCTTTTGGTGATTGCTAAATATATGGCGAGACAGAGGCTTTCTTTGAGTTTTTTATGCCTTCATCCAATTTCAAGGCCTTTGGATGCCCCGATCCCTGCATCTCACAATGCAGCATTTTTTACCCCATCCTAATGTGTCATAATGTAGCCCTATTTACCCCCACCTGCACCCCTGAGACTTTTGTGGATCACACCTCCCCACGCATGTGGTTCACAGCCTTGGGATCTTAGTGTGGATTTTTGCCATGTACATTGTGATATGCCATTATTTACCCACCTGCTCAGCTGGTATGAGGTCTTCCATAATATAGCTCTCTCACCTTGCCATTGCTGAAAGCCTATAGTGCTATTTAGCCCAGACTGTACTATTTCCCGATTCACGAATAAGGTCAGCTCCCAGACTGCTGCACTGGGCAGCACAGTATGGGGAGAAGGTGACCAGCCCTCTGTGGAGAAAGAAGTGGTTCGGGACTATTTAGAAAAACTGGACGAGCACAAGTCCATGGGGCCGGATGCGCTGAATCCGAGGGTGCTAAAGGAGTTAGTGGATATGATTGCAGAGCCATTGGCCATTATCTTTGAAAACCTCATGGTGATCGGGGGAGGTCCCAGATGACTGGAAAAAGGCTAATGTAGTGCCCATCTTTAAAAAAGGGAAGAAAGAGGATCCGGGGAACTACAGGCCAGTCAGCCTCACCTCAGTCCCTGGAAAAATCATGGAACAGGTCCTCAAGGAATCAATTCTGAAGCACTTAGAGGAGAGGAAAGTGATCAGGAACAGTCAGCATGGATTCACCAAGGGCAAGTCATGCCTGACTAACCTAATTGCCTTCTATGAGGAGATAATTGGCACTGTGGATGAGGGGAAAGCAGTGAACGTGTTATTCCTTGACTTTAACAAAGCTTTTGATACGGTCTCCCACAGTATTCTTGCCAGTAAGTTAAAGAAGCATGGGCTGGATGAATGGACTATAAAGTGGATAGAAAGCTGGCTAGATCATCGGGCTCAACAGGTAGTGATCAATGGTTCCATGTCTAGTTGGCAGCTGGTATCAAGCGGAGTGCCCCAAGGGTCGGACCTGGGGCTGGTTTTGTTCAATATCTTCATTAATGATCTGGAGGATGGCGTGGATTGCACCCTCAGCAAGTTTGCAGATGACACTAAACTGGGAGGAGTGGTAGATACGCTGGAGGGTAGGGATAGACAGAGGGACCTAGACAAATTAGATGATTGGGCCAAAAGTAATCTGATGAGATTCAACAAGGACAAGTGCAGAGTCCTGCACTTAGGACGGAAGAATCCCATGCACTGTTACAGACTAGGGACCGAGTGGTTAAGCAGCAGTTCTGCAGAAAAGGACCTGGGGTTACGGTGGACGAGAAGCTGGATATGAGTCAACAGTGTGCCCCTGTTGCCAAGAAGGCTAACAGCATTTTGGGCTGTATAAGTAGGGGCATTGCCAGCAGATCGAGGGACGTGATCATTCCCCTCTATTCGACATTGGTGAGGCCTCATCTGGAGTACTGTGTCCCACTACAAGTAGGACGTGGAAAAATTGGAAAGCGTCCAGCGGAGGGCAACAAAAATGATCAGGGGGCTGGAGCACATGACTTATGAGGAGAAGCTGAGGGAACTGGGATTGTTTAGTCTCCAGAAGAGAAGAATGAGGGGAGATTTGATAGCTGCTTTCAACTACCTGAAAAGGGGTTCCAAAGAGGATGGATCTAGACTGTTCTCAGTGGTAGCAGATGACAGAACAAGGAGTAATGGTCTCAAGTTGCAGTTGGGGAGATTTAGGTTGGATATTAGGAAAAACTTTTTCACTAGAAGGGTGGTGAAGCACTGGAATGGATTACCTAGGGAGGTGGTGGAATCTCCTTCCTTAGAGGTTTTTAAGGTCAGGCTTGACAAAGCCCTGGCTGGGATGATTTAGTTGAGAATTGGTCCTGCTTTGAGCAGGGGGTTGGACTAGATGACCTCCTGAGGTCCCTTCCAACCCTGATATTCTATGATTCACCCAGTATGGACTGATGTGGTACTGTTTACACTGGTCCACAGTTTCCAGACCCAACTCAACTATGAATTTCACAAACGAATTGTGGCCCACCAAAATTTACTTAACAAAGATGGTCAGTGGAATCAACTATTGTCATGGGCTAATAGTCATCTGTTGCTCTGTGACTGCCAAAGCCAAGCCTGGTTGGGGACATAAAGGACAAACCAAGACAGTTATAGAAGTGGGAGAAATGCATCTTGTGATGACCTTAAGTTTCAGTGACTTTTTTACTTCCATTATGCTGATGATGAGGCATTGGTATAATAGAGTGATGAATATGCTCTCTCTGCTGTATTACTGGAAAAACTATATGCTCATTGGCTTAATAATGACCGAACATCCTAAAACATCCTAAAACTTAATTGGTAAAATGTCAGCTTTCTCAGGTTTGACATGAATTGTCTTTGGCAGAAAGCCAAAAGAGTGACTTTGGCACAGATCAGATTCTTTCAACATTTTTTCATAGTTTATGTGATCAATGGCAAACTTTGTTTTAAACTAATTGTCACCATTGACTGAAAGTTAAAGTTCTTAATAATAGAGTAATTTTATCTCAGATTAGGATTATTTCTTTTAATTATGTTACTTTCTGGAATGGCTTCCACAGTAGAAAAACTGGAGTGTAACAGGATCAATTGGTGGAAAAAATGCGTAATGGTCAGGTGTAAGAAAACTGGAGGAGATGAAAGAACTACTTGTTGACCTGTGAATGACTAATTCTTGTAACACCAGTGTTGTCCAGATTAGCAGTGAACACCTTTGTGTAATGGTATAGATAATATCTAGCCATATTCATTTTCTATATGGAAATCTGGAGCAGTTAATTTAGGCATCATGAACTGGGATATAATTTGCTTTATTATTAATGCAGTGTCTAAACACTGAATGGAGTCTTTGTATTAATGCATTTTGATATATTCGTGTTTTAATGGGGCATGGGAAGCCCAAATGTTATTTTTGCCCAAGGCTCCAATGAATCTTAATCCACCTCTGGCTCTGAGCACGAACAGCTGATTGTTTTTGTTGTGTGCCATGGCTGCCAAACACATGGACCTATCTCTCGGCGATAACATTTGGGTCCTGGAGGGTGAGAGTGGCCAAGAAGTTTGGTGTCTCTCAATCTGTTGTTTTGCACATTCAGAAGAACAGCCATAATATTTTATAGACACACGGAAACACCCAAACTGAGGCTGCAAGCGTTGATGTGAAGGGAAGGAGGCAGCACTTGGCTCTGGTTTCAGAATAAGCTTGGCTAAGGTGCTCAGCTCATCGGGAGAATGCTAAACAGAAAGTGAGTCAGCTGGTGGCAGAGTGGGAAAGGCATGCAACCCTTCAGACTGCTGGCTCAGTTGGTGGAAAGCCTGGCACAATGTGTTTCAATGTAAGAAGCATGGCACAGTGGATACTGAATGCTGGGCAGACACCCTACCCAGAATTCTCGAGCAGTTCCTGCCATGTGACATCTTTAATGCTGACAAGACCGGTCTCTTACCAGGGCTTTCCTGACAAAGACCTTGGCATGCTAAAAGAAGGGTTTGTAGACGGAAAAAAGGCTATGGAGCACATCACACTGCTGTGATGCACGAATATGGATGGGATAGAGAAGCAGCTTCTAACGGTGATTGGAAAAAGCAAGTGCCCCCCATTGTTTCCCTAAGGACCACTCAAAGTTGCCTGTGATATACAGAAACCCAGACAATGCTTGGATGACAAATTCACTGGTTCAAGAGTGGCTTAAGAACTGGAAAAAGGGAGCTGTGGCTACAAAACTGACATGTGCTTCTTGTTTGACACCTGCCCAGCTCATTCAGCTTGTGTAGAGCCATCACACATTGCATTAACATTCTTGTCTCTGAATGCAACTTCAGTAATGCAGGCAATGGCCATGGAGGTCATTAAAAACTTCAAAGGTCACTACCATGCTCCTCTTATTGCATGCATGATTGCCTCTATGGACACTGACCCACATCTATACACAGTGGATGTTGCCAAAAAACACAACTCTGATTAATGCACTTCAGCTTGCTAAAGAGTCATAGGCTGCTCTTCTCCTAGAGAATGTTCTAAAATTCTTCAGAAAGTGAGGGTTTCTGTCAACAACAGAAAGTGATGGCTTGGTGGACATTGATGTGCTGGCTGTCATTTCTGTTCCTGAAAATCTAACAGCAGAGGAATTTGAGGGCATTGTTGAGTTAGACCAGTAGTTCTTAACCTATTTACCATTGTGGGCCTCACATGCAGCTCTTGATGTGTTATGTGGGCTGCATCCACACACTATATATATTATATTATATATTACTACATGTATGGCCATGAGTATGTCACATGGGCCACAGCTGTGTGTTGATTGGGCCATGAGTTGAGAACCACTGAGCTAGACAATCAATTGGAGAGAGAAGGGGAACTTTCTGATGCCAACCTGCTGGAGATAGTAGTAGCTGTAAAGCACCAAGAAGCTGATGAGGCACAAGAGGAAAGTGCATTGGATGATGAGCTCTCCCTCATAGACGAGCAATGTATGGTGGACTTTTTTCACAAGATAGTGCAGAGTTGTGGCTTTGAGAACAGTTACGAGGCTGTACGCAAAATTGAGGAGGATGTATAGGAGGAGATGGCAAACCATAGAAAGCAGACAGGATAGGGATACATTTTGTTCTTAAAAACATTTTTTAGTTTTTGGGTGAAGTCTTAGTGCTTCTTATGTATCACACAAATTAAAGCAGCATAATTTTAAGTACAGTACGGTTCAGCATACAGATATAAAACACAGCCTAATGTAAGTTTTCTTTGGCGTTTTTAAAAATGTTTTATCTTCACAGAATTATATGCCACTGTAGTCCTTGTAACACGTAGCAAACTGAGATTTCCTAAATTTGCACTGTGATACATTATACAGTGTACCCGTTACCGTGTATCATGTTTGGTTTTCTTCTTTAGTACTGAAAATTAATACACAGTTAATAAATAGTTTCACAACTACTGTTCTGTGCAATGCATCATTTTTCCACTCTCATTTTTCTTTGTAGCCCCTGGAAACAGTGTCTTCTGCTTATGGCAACTTTTGGATAATGGCAACTCTTTGCTATGAACCAAGAGGTTGCTATTAAGCAGAATCTATTTTATATACATATAATGGTGTGTAAACATATAAAATAAATCGATCGGGGATTCTGTAATAACAGATTTAAATTAATATAGTTCTTATATAAACAATTGATGTTTATGCATTTCAAGCTTTTTTATAGAAGGAAAGCTGCATCCTTTCTGTTCACTGCTGCATCATGAAAAATTTGCATCGTGAAATGCATTTCTCACCACATGCCAGCTGTAAATTGTATTTGAAATGGAAAGTATTAATTAAATAAGAATTTCTGAACTGCCTGCTGACAGTCACACTACTGAATAGTGACAATACTTGTGACACCAACAGATTCAGAACCAAATATGGGAGATTGTAAACCAGTTTCCATCCCATCTAACAAGTGGAGTAAAGTCATAATTTAAAGAATGAAACATTTTGTTTATATCTTAACCAGGAAAGTACTCCTTCCTTGATGACATCTACCCAACAATGTCTTTTTTTACTATTCGTTTTATTGAATGACTGGGCTATTTAACATTTTAGAAAAAACTCAGAGGCTAATTATAGCAAAATGATGCAGACCTATAAGAATCTGGTCAAACTAAGTATAGGGCCAAGTCACCACCACATCTCATAGAATAATGCATGGGAGGGGTTGAAAGGCTTTGAAGATCCAACAAGGTTCACTGTGACACAGAGGACCATTGGTGCCAACTGACAAAGGGTTCATTACTCTGTGTCAGCAACTCTTAGTAGGCTTGGCAAACTCACTACACCTAACACACCACTTTCATCCATAAATAATGTCTTGTAATGTATCAAATGAAGTTTGGTGACACACTGGTCATTAATATTGTTGTGAAATGTAAATATTAACACTATCTGAGGAATTATGTATACTTACTGACATTATGCTTTAAAATCTGTAGCCAAACAAAGGTTTCTTTCAAACAAGAGGGAATGTCGCTATCTTTCTGGCATATGCTAATGAAGCATTGTAAGCCCAGCAAAATGGGAGCTACATTTGCAGGCAAAATAAACATGAAAAACAAGTTAACATGGGGATGAGAAGACAACTTGGAGCCACCATCACAGGGAGGAAACCAACAGGAGGATGTGAACTCAACAAGGGGGAGCACATTGGAGTCTGAAGACCCCCCCAAGGGGTCATCCTCACTTTTGGGGACAAAGACAATGAACTTTGGGAAATATAAGGAGAAGCAAAAGCCGTTTTATCATCTATTTACTGAGGAACACCCTGACTGAGTGGGAGTGATTCATGAAAACTTGGATCCTGGTTTGACTGAAAACCAGTAAGCTCAAGAGAAAGACTTGGAGGGTGAGAAACTTTATTAGACAAAAGATTATAGCCTGTTAAAGTTATATATCTAGAAAGCATGTCAGGCTTTTGTTTTATTTGTAAACATTTGTTTCTGTTATCCTTACTCATTAGCTCTTACAATCTCTACCTTTGTTAATAAACTTATATTCTTCTTTTATTATGAATACATCTCAGTGCTATAGTATAAGTGAGGTATGAAACCTGAGTTTCCCTGTGCCCCCTCTGGCGGAACTGTGCTGCCAGCCACATCTCTCTTCCCTGCTCCAGGAGCCTCCTAGCAGGGCTCAGGGGAGTACTAGGTGCCAGTGCCTTTCCCAGGCACATCCCTCTCAGTCGCACTCAGCCCAACTCCCACCCTGGCAGAAATCGGGGGAGGGAGAGGCATGTGACCCTGCATGCCCCCCTCCCCAATACATCGCTTCTGGATAGGGGCTGGATACTACAGGGGAACACTGTCAAGGAGTTTTGGGGTGCACCTAATGTTAACCTGCAAAGCGAAGCGAGGACTCGCAGAGTCCTGAGAAGAGCGCTTGAATGGGTGAAAGCCTGGTGGTGTGGGAGACTCCCTCACGAGGGAGGCGGGGGATAACAAGGTGACTCAGTCTGGGGGCCCCAAGAAAGCATCACATTCACCTCATGGAGTTTCTTAGCCAGCATCCCAATTACATGGAGGGGTTTCAGCCTGTGCGAAGTTGTGCAGCCCCCCTCCAGTCTCTTAGGGAAGCGCCCAAACACCTGGAAGCCAGGCTCACTCCCTTCCGGGGCTGCTTCTCAGCTCTTCCTTCTTCCCCCACCTGCCCCCGGCTGAGCTCCTTTGGCTGCAAGTAGCAGCTGCTCTGGGGATTTCACAGGAGTTAAAGCTGCTTAGAGCAGCAACAGCGTTTGGGACAAATTAGGCATAAATAAACTGGCTGACTTTACTTACCGATCCTAGCTACTCTGACTCCAAAAAAGGGCCTTTTTCCCAATCATGGTGTCTGACCCTGCTGCCAGTGAATTCAGTGGGGTCAGAAACTAGCCCAGTCTGTGACATGGGATAGAGGTGAAGCTGAGAATTAGAACCACATTTTCCCATTCCTGTGTACCAATGGCTTTACTTTCTGTTGAGGAAAATCATGCTTTGCCAGAGAACATCACATTCCTCCAAGTTTTTGAGTTCTTTTAGTTTATTTGGGATTTCATAGTAAGCAGTTGTTTTTATTCTTTTTGTCTTGTCCCATTTGGGGAGGGGGGTATAATGTCTGATGAGTCACTGTCACCATCTCTTGCTGTGACTGCACCACGGAGATAAATGGGCGTGAACATCAGAACTGCTGAGAGGATCCTTCTATCTTTAAAAAACTAAAATGTGAAAGACTTGGCTGTTCTGTTTCATGCTACTACTACTTGTGGAATTCAACCAAGTTGGTGGCTGTGCTGTGTGGAAGGCTGGTGCTGAGAGACATTGGCAGGGTAAGGGTAGGAAAGGTCGTCTAGTGGATAGAGCACTTGACTGGAACTCAGGTGCCTGGGTTCCTTTCCCAGCTCAGCTATAGCCTTCTAGTGGGACCTTTGGAAGGCTATGGAGGTGAAGCAGACCTTGTTTTGAAGGAGGCAGTGTGGCCAAGTGGCTAGCACACTGCCCAGGGACTTCAAAGCCCTGAGTTCTAAGGCCACTGGCCTTAGGCAGGTCATTTAACACCCTGTGCCTTAGTTTCCCCATCTGTAAAGAGGCGAAATGATACTAACCACCTTTGTAAAGTGCTTTCAGCTCTGTTGATGAAAAGCACTGTATGATGGCTAGGTTGTAATAAGCTGATGGTTTCATGGGGCATTATATTCCTTCAGGCCAGTCTTGGAATGCGGGACCTTAGAGAGTGTGAAGTTCTCTGTTGAGGATTGTGAAAAAGAAAATCCCTCAAAAGTCCTCATTGAGTACAGGAGAATCAGCCTAAATCTCTCCTTATTGCCCGTGTCCATTTTCCCCTCAACTGTGTTCCCCTTTCACATGCATTTTACTTCCATTTGTAAACAGAATTGAATGTAAACCCCGGGTATATGCAGGTGTGTGTCTATGGTAACATGCAGAACATGTGCAATCCAACTCACACAAAGTCTGAGGGAAAACAATACTCATCGGAGTATTGTTTTTATGCATAGAAGAGGCACTGAATTTTAATATGAGTAGTGTGCCTAATCATTCTAGTCTACAGTACCTAGGTTATTTATCCATTTTAACCTCTCTATTAGGAGACCATGTATAATTTATTTTTTATTTCTGCAATGAATAATATAACTGAGAACTGGTAGTTATTTTTTTCATTTGAAAATTTTGCTTTAAAGAGTTCTGTTGAATAACGTTAGGTTGGGTTTTTTTTCTGATAATAAAAGCAATAAGAATTTGCTACACTTTTGTAGTAGAATGCATATTCGGAAGTTCCTACTTAATACATTGGTATGCTCGATGCTCAACAGACTCAAGCACAATTTCAGCTATGCAAGTGGCGAGACACAGGAGCCCTATGGCATAGCACTCAAAGAGCTTAATAGTCATTCCAAAGACTAAGCTGTTTGACTCGTTGTGCTTTTAATCACCATATTAAACTTCCTCTCTTCTCTCCTCTTTAGGTAGATCCTTTATAGACTCTGTTTCTATCTTGCTATCACTGCTGCCATCAGATGGACCTTGATAATGAGTTAGCTGACATCTGTCCATGACAGTGGGCTGAATGTTGCAGGCCAACTGCCTTAAAAGGCATTATCACTGTAAACAATAGAAATAATTGGTCAGTGCATACAGGCCTCAATCAAAGGCGAAAAAGTGCAGGGAGACAGAGAAAAAGAGACTTCATCTAATAGCCTGAACAGAGGAATGGGTGCCAGGAACTTCTGAGTTCTAATCCCAGCTATTACAATTGGCTCTCTCAAGGGTCACTCAAGTCTCTCAATCACTCTATGGTTTTGCAAGTGGAGATATTAATACTTATCTGCCTGGCCAGGATGTTAGTGAATGTTTGCAAAGGGCTCTGAAGATGAAGCCTATTGTGCTAAACATTATTTAGTGCTAAAGCTTAAAAAAAGAAGAAGAAGAAGTTGTTTGTATGGTGTGGAAGGCCAAAGAAAAAAGAGCCGTGTCCATAGAGTGTTGGTATGTATGTGTGCGTGTGTGTCCCCCCCCTGATTGGGGTTTGTTTGAAGCTTGCAAGCAAAATGCCAAACTAACAAAACGTTTGTAAAGGGAAAAAAATAACCCAACACAGAGGACACTGCTTACTTGCACTGCTTTCCAGGGGGAGATCCTGTGCACAATCTGGCTTCCTCCAGATCTTCATTCTGAGAGAAGGGAACACTTTACAGACTCAGCCCCCTACTCAGCAGGCCTTGCCAGAACCCTGCACTAAAATCTGGGTGCCCTGGAGAGAACAGCTCCTAGCCTGCCCTGTTTCTCTGGCCCAGGGAGAGCGAGGCTAGTTAGAAGCACATACAGCACCTGCAGAGTGTCACTGAGTGGAGAGGGGAGTTCCAGCCCTTGGTAAACTAATCTCAGAGCCTAACCAGCGAGAGCAGCCTGGGTTTTCCCTCCAAACTGGCTCCCTGAGGACTCTTCCTCTATCTCAATGACCATGTCCTCTTGCACAAAATCTCGCTCTACTGAAACTGGGTAGTGCTGGTGCCAGAGTATTCTCTGTCCAATCTTGAAGGACTGGCAAAACCTACTATACATGAGTCTATGCTGATCTGAAAGTGTATATATAGCAAAGTTAATCCATTATAACAAGTGACACCAAAATTGGGAGAGTGGTATAATGAAGAGGATAGGTCACTGTGAGCAATAGATCTAATGAAGCCTTTGGATGCATAAACAGGGAGGAGGAGGAATAGAGGGGTTATTTTACCTCTATATTTGGCACTGGTGCGACTGCTGCTGGAAAACTGTGTCCAGGTCTGGCTTCCACACCTCAAGAAGGATGTTGATTAATTGGTGACGGTTCAGAGAAGAGCCACAAGAATGTTTAAAGGATTAGAAAACATGCTTTATAATGCTAGACTCAAAGAACCCAATTTATTTAGCTTAACATAGAGAAGGTTAAAGGCTGACTTGATTACAATCTATAATTACCTGCATGGAGAACAAATATTTGATAATGGGCTCTTCAGTCTAGCAGAGAAAGATATAACATGATCCAACAGCTGAAAACTGAAGCTAGACAAATTCAGGCTGGAAATAAGGCATTCATTTTTAATGGTTAGGGTCATTAACCATGGGAACAATTTACCAAGGGTTATGGTGGGTTCTCCATAACTGACAATTTTTAAATCAAGATTGGATGTTTCTCTAAAAAAATCTGATCTAGGAATTATTTTGAGGAAGTTCTATGGCCTGTGTTATACAGGATGTCAGACTAGATGATCACAATGGTTCCTTCTGGCGTTTCAATCTATAAAATTGAGTTAACTCTCGGCCTTTCAAAATTCCTTATGTGGCTATAACAAGCTGGTCTTGGGCCATCCTAATTCAGAATTAAAATTCTTCAGGAGGTAGAAATCTAATTCCCGTATGGACTTCCTCTAC
Organism: Trachemys scripta elegans; assembly: GCF_013100865.1. Lineage (NCBI taxonomy): Eukaryota > Metazoa > Chordata > Testudines > Emydidae > Trachemys > Trachemys scripta. The sequence continues at coordinate 77,026,208 of NC_048305.1, read as the reverse complement.
TCCTTTCAAATTTTCTGTAATAGGTACCTTTAATAATAGAAAATGGTATACTTTAAGCCAAGCTTGAAGCTAACTAGTGGGGAAGCCAACCATCTCTGGTTCCTGCCTGGTAAAAAGGAGCAGACTATTTCTGTGGTAGAAGGCCCTGGGTGGTTTTAAATTAACTTAAGATTCCACTTCCACGTGAAGTTTGAACAGTCTGGTAAGACACACATTACTACTTCCCTACATTACAGTTAATCACTTTTTTGTGAACAGTTAAATTGCTGTCCACTCCTAGAGAATAATTACAGCTATTTAATTGTATTCATAATTTAGCATACACCTGAAAAATATGCTGTAAAATATCAGGGGGTTGCCGTTAATACTGGTGTTCCATTTACAAACTGTCACATTTATAATGCGTCTTTAATCTTCTATGGTCTGCTAGAATTTTATATTAAAGTCTGCTTTGTGCTTTAAATATTTAAGATTCTGCAATACTTCAAAAGGTGATAATGCCTGATGCTCTGGTGGTGCTTAAATCTCAACAGCTAAATATATTGAGGAATCTTCAGTGGCCCTAGCTTAATTAAACATGCATGTGTGTTTTCAAATGCAATCTTTTTCTGCTTGTTAGGTTTTTGACAAACCTCCAAACAGGTCCAGGTGGAACAAAGCATGTAAACAAGCTTGTGAATGCAAGCTTAAAACACTCAAATTAGCACCTTCTTACAATTAATATGCAAATCCTGGGATCTCTGTTATTGATAATGCCATTTAATATTATTTGCAGCTTAACGCTGTATCCTAGCCTTTTCCTTTTTCTAAACCGTGTCCAGTTTAATTATGTGAAAACACAGTGTTAGAGACTTGGTATCCAATGAGATGCTATTTCCTGTGAGAAACTCATTCTACCCTGGGTAACATGGTATGTATTACAAGGCTGTAATAGCATTGCCATACGCCATTTGTTTTACAAGGTTTAATGCTCTAATTTAGCACATCTGGTTAAATTTGGAACCAAGTTATGCTCGTAGGTTAACACATGTTCTTTTCATTGTTATCTTCCTCATCCCTCCCCCTTCTATGGTTTGTTATACACATTTGTTGCATATTGTTTTAAATTAGATTGCCAGATCTTCAGGGCAGGGAGGCCCAGATCCTCAACTAGGCAATGGTAGTTTAGGCAACTAAACTACCATTAAAATCAATAGGAATTAGGTGCCTAACCACCTTTAGGAGCTGGGCCAGATTGGCTCTTCCTATGTGCCTGTACCACACGCACAAGATGGGGCTTCTGTCCTGATCATGGGCAGGTTGTTCAACACATTGCAGGATCACACTGCAAAGTGCACCATTGTTAGGAAAAAGACATTTTTCAGCATGAGAAAAATTGCCTTTTATTTGCAGTATCTCCAATGCCAGTAGTGATAGTAAAAACAGAAAAAGTTTCAAAATAAGTGTGAGGATTGTCTAAATACTATGGGCCAAATACAGGCACCCTCTTTGCTGTGCACGTACCTGACTCCCCAAAAACGTGCCGCATTCATGTTCAATGAATTATCCATGGGTGCAGCCTTGAAGAGGCCATTTCAAGCTGCAGCCTTGGTGATGCTGACTAATTTTGCCCCCGTCAGAATAAATGGTGCAAGGGAAAGCAATGGACAACATTTGGCTTAAATAGAGACTCATTTTAAAGTAGACAAAGCAGCACTGCATTAACATTTGCCCGTGCCCATACTAACTGGTCTGTCAGTTGTATTTTAAACATCCAATCAACTTCAAAAAGAACACACACCTTTGATTTTATTTTGTTTAAAGTTAGCAAATAATTATTGTCAAAGACTAAACTAGAAAAAATAGATTTTCTACAGAAGGAAATATGAGCTACTTGAAGGGGGGGAAATGAAGCATTTATTTATTTATTTATATAATTTCTCTGAATAGTTATTCCTGTATTTGGAAGCATTATCTTCCAAATGTTGCATAAATAGATTGAGCATAGCTGGAAAGGGGAAGGAGATATTCCATACATGAATAAATCAAGCAGAGATTGAATGATTCACTCTGTTTTTAATGCAAAAATGCAACTATTGTCTCAATATATTTGAAATGTAATAAAAATATATGTGGCTGAACCCAATAAATGTTCATTTATAATGCTGTAATAGGTGAGGTGATGGTAAAAACTGGGAGAGCCGCAGTAGCATTACAGCAGTTTTATAGGTGATGCAATGTTAGCAGGGAATGACAGGAAAGGTATTATTATAATAACCTAAGGGAAGGCAGCAACCATACAAAATGATAGACAAATCTGAATTAATATGATATGATAGGTGATGTGGCATTTTACTATAAGCTTACTGTACTGTAGGGAAAGTTATATGAATACTGTCCAATAGATGATACCTGTGAAGCATATGTGGTAGGCAAAATACTTGATACAGAAAAAACAAAATGTGGACTGGAATATAGAAGACAATTATATTTGGCCTATTAAGGGATAAACTATATCTTTTGTTTTAATAATAAATAAGAAACCTAATTTCTTACAATAAAACGGTAATTTTCTATCTGCCAGACAGAACACCTGGAAAATTAAAAACACATTTTATTTTGATTACCTTTGTATTTTAATATTCCATTGCCCTCTTTTCCTACAAGCCAATAATCATTAAGTTCTTGCGAGCGAAAATTGTTTATTTCCCTGCTGGCTTCAGCCTGTTTTCACGAGCTGTGACCACCACCTCTAATTAAAATGTCGTCCTAACAACATCAAGGTGCAGCGACTAAAGCAGTCAGTTCACCTCTGAAACGGCACATTTTATTAAGCTACACAAACCCTGAGAAATGGAAGCTGGTAGTAACTGTCTCTGTGATCTTTAATGGAATTTTAAAGATGACAAGAAAGGAAATGGGAAACTAAAGCAATGGAAGACACAAATTCCCTGGAGGTGCATTCTGAAGTAAATCAGAGCAACTGAAAAAGTGAACTCTTTGAGCCCTGGGATATCTCCCAGGTTTTTCAACTGGACACTTACTGCATGTAGGGTCCCTGAACACCTCAGCTCTGGGCATGCTTTGACACAGCAAGTCATAGAAAGATGAACAACATCACCTGAAGTGCTGTTTGAGGGGCAGAAAATTGCTCCCATTGCACGCTGTGCTGCCTTTACTTTAAATCACATGACTTATTACAACCTTCCCTTTATAAAAGTGCCATTTATGTATGTTAACTTCTCCAGCTATAATGGGCATATACTCCCCACCCCTTATTTCCACAGCAGCTAATGCAGTTAAAAAAGAAGAGGTGATGATCAGTTTTTATAAAATCAAAATCGCCCTGAGAACAAACTTTGGACCTATTATTAAGCTAAATAGTCATAGACCAAAAAAAAAAAAAAAAAAAAAATTGCAAGTGAAAAAGGAAAAAACTCCTTGCTACAAATTATTTATTGCTCAATTATTTTTATTTCCTTAACCTGGTGAAAAGCCTATTAAAAGCACAGTCTCTCTCTTCCAAGGATGACCTTGCTAAAACTCTGTTTTGAAGCTTTTAAATTATAAAGCTTATGAAATTCTTTAAAACAATTTTTTACAATGTAGTGAAATCCTTAATAACAAAACCAGTTTGGGTGTGTCTACACCCAGGGTCACACGTATACACATACACAGATTTTTTTGTACACAGATATACACACAATTATAGCTATATTCTGCCTCTGGTCTCAGTCAGAGTTAGAAAGTATGGAGGTATGTGAAAATGAATTTTTTTTTAAAGCAATGAATAGCCCCTCAAAAATATTCAGTTCAGATTTGGGTGTTGCTTTTTTGGTTGAAGGTTCAGGTTGGTTCTGATTTTTACCTGGACTGGTTCATTAATCTCCATTCAAGGGCTTATGCCACACTGCATACCATGCCAACTGAATGTTTAACCTACAATACCAATGTATTTTCTATGATGTGGTGAACACCTTATCCTCCTTGTTATAGATCCTTTCTACCTTATCACCATGTATGAGGCCAGTTTGACATTCCTTGTACTCCCAAAAATGCACATTGGCTTCTGTGTGAGTTCTTGGTGCACAAATGACTCTATTACTCATGTAGTGGGTGTGGGAGAAAAGGTCCCAAGGTTTGAAGGATTAGTTCATGATCTTTGAGCAATAAATGACAAACTGTTTACATAATTCTAGAGCTTCTGACTGGGATTTTCAAAGGACCCTCAGGAATTTGGGTGCTTCATTTCCTTGGGCACTTTTGAACATCTCAACCTCAACTAATCCAAAGAATCAGATCTGATTTACTCTTAATCACATTTTCACCCATGGCCAGCTGGCAACACAATTGATTGCATTGTAGAAGACTCCTGAGTTCCAACCTAGCTTTGGAAAAACTACTTTATTTTGCCCACCCCTTGAATTTGCCTATTCTGTAGAAATTCAGAAATAGCGAAACAGCCCCCTACATAACCAAAGAAGAAAAGTCTGTACACTGAACAAATGCT
>NC_048305.1:76956719-77016719 GCF_013100865.1 Trachemys scripta elegans | reverse complement strand
AGCAGCCCATCATAGAGCCCCAAAGAAGAGCAAGAACTTGAAAAAGCCCAGGAGATCCAGAATATGTGTGTTCTCCAGAGGATGCTAGCTAGATGCAACATGTATTCATAATGCTTTTCTCATATAAACCTGGGCTGTCTTTAATACACTTTTGGAAAATAATTTCTTTTCAAATATAAGTCACAGATCTTCCAGCTGAGATGAAAGGGAACCTCCCTCTATCCACGCCAATAGGATCTGTGCAACTTCTGCTAGCTGGAATGAGTGCTAAACAAATCATAATAATACCCACAGGCTTTAACAGGCAGGTCTGTGCTGCTACTTCAGTTTCGCTATACATGGATTTATATTGACAAGTGAAGCAGATCATGTGTATTGCACGGATAGGGTGTGTGCATGTGTGTATGGAGGGAACCTTTAAGAGTTCCTGCATCAGTGCGTCTAGAGATTTTATAGCTGATTTGGGGACCTCCAGAACGGAACATGCTGTTGGAAGAGTAGAACAGAAGGAAAAGTGAATGATACCTTTTATAGTCTCCCTGAAATATGCCATGTTAGCCCCCTGCTCACCTGCTTCTTGATGCTCCCATGACTGAGCTATACTACAGGCTTCATCTGACAATCACCTAGGCCTGGATCCACAAAGGAACTCAGGAGTTGCAACGCCTGACTTTCAGGCCCCTAGATAATCATTGGAACAACAATGGGATCTATAAAGCCTGAGTTAGGTGCCTAAGGATCAGTGAGTGGGAAGAGATAAGCACACAATGATGGGATCCACAAAAGCCAGCACACTAGGTGAGAAGTTGCCTAATCTAGCCAGTAGGCGGTGCCAATGAGAGGATGTGTCCTAAGCCTCAGGCCTCTGAGGGAGCTAGGCACCTAAGCCTGTGCTGCAAGGAAGCAGCTATTTCTGCTAGCAATCCACAGCCAAGAACCCCTCTCCTGGAGTCACCTGGCTTAGGTGCCCATGTCATTTCTTGTGATGCACCTGCTTCACGCCATACAAAATAGCCAGAGGAGGAGGTAGCGTGGGGTACGTTTAGCACTCACCTGAAATGTGGGAGACCCAAGTTCAATTCCCTACCACCACCTCTCAGGAGAGAGTTCTAACCACAGGGGATGGGATATTCTGTTGGGGAGGAGTGGGAGTCCTCTATCTCTCCTGTAGAAGCTGTTCCGCTTTGGATAAATAGTCATTGGAGCTGGTGGATTAGATCATGGCTCTCCCACCTCCCAGGTGTGTGCCCTAACAACCAGGCTACAGACATTCGCTTTCTCATTGGCCCAGTGATTTATCCACAGTGGCACATCTTCAACAGGAGAAACTGAGGGAGCCATACATCTGAATACCCCATAGCTCAGTGGTTGAAGCACTCCTAAGAGGTGGGAGACCCCTTTTCAAATCCTTTTTCTCCCCTTCAGGCAGAGGGGAGAATTGAACCCAGGTTCACCCACATCCTGGGTGACTGCTCTAACCACTTGGCTAAAAGTTTTAAGGTGAGCCCCTCCTCTTCCACCCAGATTTTGAATGGAACCCGATCCAGTAGACAGACTTTCACAACACCTACAGGATCAGGTTCCATGGGTGATATAGCTGCCTATTTCCCCCCAGTTCGTGGATCACACTGGGACTAGGCAGGAGATGGGTGTCCCAATGCCTAGAAGCAGCAGTGCACATGCTCAGAGGCAGAAACGTAGGCACCTAGGGAACAATTACTGAAAAAATGTAAGGGCCAAGTGAGTTTAGGCACCTACAGAGTTAGGTGGCAGCCAAGTGGGAAGTTTGAAGTTTGTGATGGCACCTAAAACTGGGACTCGGGGGCCTATGTCTGGGGTTTAGGCACCTATGTACATTTGTGGATCTAGCCCCTACTCTCTTAGTGTTGTTAAGTATAAGCAGCTTTTATTCATAAAACTGTTGGAAAAGGGCTTGGCAGCTAGGGAACAAATACTGACTTTCAATCTGTCTGCCAGCTGACCCATGTGAGTAAAACCCACCAATCCTTTTGTAATGCTGATCTGCATTGAGAAGCATCAGGATGTACTTGCTTCCTTGTCTCACTCTTGGTCAGGAATCAGAGGGGTAGCCGTGTTAGTCTGAATCTGTAAAAAGCAACAGAGGGTCCTGTGGCACCTTTGAGACTAACAGAAGTACTGGGAGCATAAGCTTTCGTGGGTAAGAACCTCACTTCTTCAGATGNACTCTGGGATGCGGTAAACTGCCCATGAGCTCCTACCTTCTATCAGCTCTCAGTCTGTAAATAGATTCATGAACTGTAAGGTCAACGGGAGCCATTCTGAACATCTAGTCTGATCTAATGCACGTCCCAGGCCAGAAAACACCACCTGAGGAGTCCTGCAGTGAGCCCAACACTTTGTGGTGGAAACACAGCCGATCTTTCAGAAAGATGCCCATAAATAATTACTGCAGGACCTCATGGTGCAAACTCAGACAAAGAAGCCAAGGTGGCAGGTGAGAGATGGTTTTAGGAATGTAAAGGCACGGAGGAATTGAATTATCAGGCTGAAGGCTTGGTGAACATTAATTGAGAAGCTGTTCCAGTGTAAAAAGCAACAGAGGGTCCTGTGGCACCTTTAAGACTAACAGAAGTATTGGGAGCATAAGCTTTCGTGGGTAAGAACCTCACTTATTCAGTCATCTGAAGAAGTCATCTGAAGAAGTGAGGTTCTTACCCACGAAAGCTTATGCTCCCAGTACTTCTGTTAGTCTCAAAGGTGCCACAGGACCCTCTGTTGCTTCTTGGTCAGGAATATCCCTGTCTATTGTCCAAAATGATGGCATTGGTTGAGTACAAGCCTACATCTCAATACAACCACATACTTTCTCTACTATTGCTAGCAGAAATAGCTGCTTCGTTGCAGCACAGGCTTAGGTGCCTAGCTCCCTCAGAGGCCTGAGGCTTAGGACACATCCTCTCATTGGCACCGCCTACTGGCTAGATTAGGCAACTTCCCACCTAGTGTGCTGGCTTTTGTGGATCCCATCATTGTGTGCCTATCTCTTCCCTATGAGCACATGTACAACAGCCAGTTAAGCTACATTTTGTGGAAGAAGCTGGCTCCTAAAAGCGGGTGTTAGCAATTATTTTTCCCTTGGCCATCCTGGTAGCCTTCTGGTTGTAGTGTGCTGCACTTTCAATACAGCATCGGTTTCCTATTTGCACACTCCCTAGTTGAGAAGGGGTAGGAACTGTAGAGGCAACATGTTCATTCTTTGTTGGAGGAGGGAATGCATCTTGATGCTCAATGGTAGTGTACTTTGGTCACTTGTAGGGTGGCACTGAACTCTTCTGTTGTGTGTTCCACCCAATCCTTGTTGGTTGAATAATGGCCATGATCACTACATGAGGCTTTGAGCTTGGAGGTGAAAGGACTAACTGGGGGAAAATCCATTAGGGACCTTGCAAAAGGAAGGCAGACTCTAAGACCCTGCCTAGAGATGTAGGGCTCCTCAGTTGAGTCATCTAGTTGTCAGGTGCTTGAACCCTGCGTGAAGGTGCAATGGAATTACCACTGAGTCATACTAGCAGATGGATTTAGTTAGCTCCAACGAAGATGCAACAGGGATTCAATCACCTCTTATAGGCAAAGAAAATTAGAGGCTAGGACATGGAGGGCCTACAGGGAACCCTTAGGAATAAAGAAGCTTGCAGCGAAAGTTCAGGCTGAAGCTTGTTGTATTGTTTCCTAAATTGTCACTAAAACCAAATCTCAGGCAGAAGGTAAGTTTGGAGGCTGCACAGTGTGTACTCTGTTCAAAGCAGGGTAGGAGCAGACCTGTTAGACACCTTCCTCCTCACAGAGAATTCAGTTTTTAAACAAGATAGGACTGCAATGTACAGGCATTACTTAGTCCCATTATTACATATCAGCATCATGAGAAACAGAAATTACTGAAGCATATCTGCAGAGCCAGACAGAATCCAAAATACAGTGGTTGTATCCCAAGCTCTGAGGCAATATAAACCATCCCCCCACAGTAAGAGGTTATTTAATTACAGTTTCGTATTACTCACATGACCAAACATTAAAGGTGGACCATATGGCCATACTCCTCTCTGGTTTTATAGTTTTCTTATATGCAAGTATTTGGAGTGAAATTTGAATGCTAACTTGTGCTTGAATGAAATAGGGGAAGAATTCAATAATTTCCACCTTAAAAACTCCATCGGTCATGGTCTAGCTAGCTGCAAAAAGCAGTCGATGCAAGTTTCCTTGCACTGGGCTCCTTTTGAAATTCTGCTCCAGACAATGCCATTAGAGCATGTAAAATTTAATTTCCATCTCATCAGCGTCAAAAGCTAATCAAAGATTGCCTACAAAAATGATTGTGCTACTGGGTGAATCCAGAACATATGGGCATAACATTAGTCACCCTGGCCTCCACAGTTCCTCCAGCAATTATCATTAAGGGGAAGATGTGTGTCATCCAGTCTAAGGAATGAAGTGTATTCCCCAGTATATCTTATCATCTGCATCTCTAACTTTAGCATAACATAAGAGAAATAGGGAATATAGCTTAAAAAATTGACCCCATTATTACCTAAAACTATAATGCCCAAGGCACATGCTGAGGTCTCTTTCATAACCATTTATCTAAGGCCAGCCTTACAGTGCAAGCAGAGCTTGGCATCTGCCTACGGCAGCAAGATTGATAGGGTGGCAAAAAATAAGCATAACTGGGATTCCACTCTCCTAATACCAGCTTCCTCTTTCTGCCTTAATGTACTGAGGAGTGACACGTTCCTCATCCTCTTCACCCCATGGGGTATTTTCTATTGGCTAAACAAAGCAAAATGTCATTTTATTTAACCATCTTGGTAATCTCATAAAATGAAACCACTGTGCACATATTAGAATTATTGGTGTCTGCTGAAGCCAGACATATGTGTGTCCCAGTTAGAATTCTGTTCCTGTTTTCTTTGCAATGCAATAAGTAATAACTATGTACATGCATTTTAATTCACCGGAAAAGGATGGGGGGATGTACTTATAGCTTGCTTGGGTCACTTTTTAAAGTTCCTTGGGGATCCTTTTAATTATCCATATCAGAGCTCAATCTCATCATCATGCTATAGAGCCCTTCCCCCTAATTTTAAGCAGCTATCTTCTGGACTGACATAAGATACAACTGCTAATAATTGAATTCATAGAGCACCCCCTCTTTCTCCCACTGAGGTACAATGTAATAAAAACTAAATTCCAAACAGTAAAATGTAGAATAAATTGTATGATTATTTGCTGATTTTTATCAAATATATACTTGTTTTTATTGTACATTTGCCTGGAGCAAATGGATAGGTTCAATTTAAAAATCAAAATAAATAAAATAGTTTTTTTTAAAAAAACAAACCCACTTCCTAAAAAAATAACCTAATATAACCAATTGATGATATAGGAATGCAAGATTAAATGGTGGAGGAAGGGCAGGTAAAGTAATAACTATGGAGCCAACCGTGGATATGGTTTTAAAAGAAAAAGCATTAGGAGTGGGTTGGAGTAATGACTGTTCTTTATAAAAGAAGTAGGAAGAGATAAATGGAGAATGGTCAGAAAAATAGGGTTGCCTCCTTTCTGGTAACTGGACTCCCAAGGCCCCACCCCTACCCCTTCCCTTCAGGCTCCACTTCTTCCACCAAGACTCTGTCCCTGCTCTGCCTCTTCCCTCGAGGCCCCACCCCCTTCTCCACCTCTTCCCCCCAAGGCCCCGCCCTGCTCCACCTCTTCCCCAAGGTCCCACCCCCATTGCTTGCCCCCATCACTTACTGGATCATCTCAAGGAGCCTGCCTGCAGGTAGGAGGTGGCCCCAGCTGAGCAGATGCTGGTGCAGGTTAATGACCGAGCACCTCACACTGCCCCACAGTAACTGGACTTTTGGTTTGGGTGCCATTTAAGGTTGCCAGGTCCCCTTTTTGACCGGACTTTCTGCACATCCCTCGGCCCTCGTCGCTTCCTGCAGCCCCCATTGGCCTGGAGCCGTGAACCGCAGCCAGTGGGAGTCGCAATCAGCCGAACCCGTGGACGCAGCAGGTAAACAAACTGGCCCGGACTGCCAGGGGCTTTCTCTGAACAAGCAGCGGCCTGACTTTGAGAAGCGCTGCCCTAAATGGCACTGGGACACAGAAGACAAAAACTGGACTGTCCAAATAAAACCCAGATGGGTGGCAACTCTACAGAGAAAGCAAGATCCACATTTTAGGGACTACCTCAGTAGATGTCCAGCCATCTGATGACCAAACACATGATGTTGGGATGCTCATAGGTGGTGTATTTGGCTAAATGTCCATGAACACAAGGCTCAAGGAAGAGGTTTAAATACAATATGGGCCTATACCATTCAACAAATGCCCGTTTCAAGTCAATATACCTGCAATAGAGTCCTTGATGAGCTGGATGGCCTAGTGGTTAACACCCACCCAGTCATGGGAGCAGTGGTTGGGGAGCCCGGGCCCACTCACTCCACCGGGCTCTAACCCAGGGTCCTAGGAAGGTCAGCAGTGTTTGACCTCCAAGGGGTCCCTCTGAGTTACCCTCTCTGGGTCACTTCCTAACACTGCTTTTCTCTCTCAGTATCTGGTCCCAGATAAGGGAAAAAAGAAACCAAACTATCAGTCCCACCTGGGATCAGCATCTAGTCCTGTTCCCTTGGGAAGGCTTTTCTGGCCCCTTCATCAGGAGCCTTCAGGGTTGGTCTGTCCTACTCCCCCACCTCCTTAATCTGAACTGGGTTGCTTCCTTTGCAACCCTGAGTATGCTCTGCAGGGCTCAAGGGGCAGGGCTACCTGGGCCCAGTACCGTCCTTTAACACTTTCCAGCCCAGTGTGGGGTTTTTATACCCCATCACAGTACTACTTTATTGTCAGCCGATACATAGGAAGCTGGATGGGCAGAATACAATCATGGTTATTCAAGTTGGTTAGTAAACAGGCGGCTGCAGTCTGAACAAGCTGCAGGCTACAGAGAAGTCTTATTAATAGTGACTAGCAATAATCCAGATTTATGAAAATGAAAGGCAGAAGTTGCTGTTCCCAAATTGTCATAGGCTAATAATACTAATGCTACTGTTCATTTATGGGCCTCAACAGACAGAAATACCTTCCTGCCTATACACAGGATAATAATCTATGAGGACTCCAAATAGCATCTCTAAATCTACCTGGAGAAGTCACTTTGGAATTCCCCCATTACATGGCTATACCAGGCACACAGAAAATGGCCAGAGACTTGCATAAACACATCTCTGTGTCGGACAAACATCTCCATTTCAAGCAGGGTAAAAGTGAAGTGTTGAGTTCTCCAGATCTACTCATGCCAAAGTGGTGCCGGCAGAGTCATCCAGGCAGGTCTTAGCGGTACATGCCAGAATTGGGTAACTTTCCACTACATCTTCATGAAGTGTTAGCCTTACTCGTAACAAACCTGGCATTATCCAACCAAAACCACAGACAGGAGAAATTTAAATGACCTTCTCAACTTTGGCCACGTGAGTGTTTCTCATTGGCAGTCACAAGGATATAACAAAAGTGTCTTCTGCCTTCTGTGAGGCTTACCTCCCCCAATGGAGATGCATCCTAACTTGTTTCCTCAAACTCACAAGATCAACTCCCTCACCCACCCACATCTCTTATTGGATAGCATGCCTTGCATATTTTTTGGGTGGAAGGCATGTCAAGTGAAACTGGTGATGCAACTGATTTTTTATTGTATGTTGATAGGAAATACACTTGAATGTAAGCTGATTTTTTTTGGAGGTGCGAGGGCAACATAGATATAGATACACATGTTTATTCACATTTGTCTAGACAGACATGAAATTCAAAGGCTTATGTGGTGGTGTATGTCCTATATGCACATACATATATACTATTCTTTCTTGCCTCCTTATTTGTTTTCATTTAGAACTCAGCAGAAAGCTGTTTCCTCTTAAAACCTCAACAAAAATGTATGCTAGACTGACGCTTCTATAGAAAATCACCTTAACTACTGTATTTTCTTTATCTCCCCAAATCTCATATGCCATCATCTTCTTCTTGGTAATAATGTGTATATAGCACCATAACTAGATAGCACCATAACTAGGATAGTACTTCCTGCCTCTCATACCTCATATGTGCAAAGAAGAGCCGATCAATCACCTTCATCCTTAGATCCCTGCCCTGACTCTTCATTTATTTGATGATCTATTTAAAAGTTTCCCTCCTTATTTTTAATGTTGCTCTCCCCTCCCACCCCAACCGCCTCCATGGACTTGTCCAAATCTGTGACACATACTTTGTCTCTTTGCTCCTTTCTTCACTCTTTTCAGCTGAATTGTCACTTGCCAGAGTTGACTCCTAGCTGTCCTCTCATACAAGTGAATCAAAATTGATGCAAAAGCATTCTCTTTGCAGATCCTCTCTGGAGCAACCTTTCAGTGTCTGGTCTCTTAATTTGTTCCCCAGCTCTTTTCACTCTTGCCTAATTTTGTGTGTATATATATATATATATATATGGAACAATTTCTAGAAGCATCAGAGGTAGACTGAGGATCTGCATGTTAAATTATGTTTTCAAATCTGATTACAGCCTAGACATAAAAAATGGAATTTTTTTTAGTACTTACTCTTGTTAAATTAAAAAAATAAAAGAATACTTGTCTACTGAGTATGGGGGTGGGGGAGCTGGAGTTTGCTAGTAAAACATTTGCCAAAACTTTAAAACAAACAAACAAACAAGGAACAGATCTTATATTTAAATTAATTTGAAAGAATTATTTCTTAAATAATGGGTTTTTTCAATGGTAACTTACAAATTTCCTGATTTGTAATTTTGTTGTGATAAGTTATATTGGTCACAATTATTTAACATGCACAGGCATGATATTTCTATATTTTTAAACATGTTTTGCTTCCAGAACTCTATTTTGAAAATAGAATTGCCTGCTGGGAAAATGTTTCTCTTCCTGTGTTTTTAAAAAGCTATTTATGTACATTTTTGCAAAGTAGGTTCAAAAAATAAAGGATTTGATCAATAGGTTGCTGTTGACCCACAGAACAAAATATGCCCTTTGAAAGGGGGAGATTTGTGTGTACAACTGTTATGGGATATCTAATGCCAGTAGTAGAAACTGAATCAGGAGCAGAAATGTACAGTTTCAAGTTACTTTATTTTAAATACTATAATTTGCATAATGCAATGCTTTTTAAAGATGCTATTATATGCAGTTCAAATATTTTATTGCAGGCCATTATTCAGTTTGTTACAAGCTGCGGCCACAAAATAACAAATGAGTACAGTAATATCTTGATGACAGTCTCTACACTGATCAACTGCAAGTGATCTGATTAACAGTCAGCTGTTGATTCCCAGTTTAATTAATCCTGATGGGCTATTGATGCACTGCAACTGTTTGTCCTAATAATGAGGTTTGAAATTAGACTGCGACAAGCCACTTAGACAGCTGCCAAGGAAAATAATCATTTAAGAACACAACCGATGAAGACAACAGAGAAGGAATGGCTGCGATTTGACAGAAAATTCACATGGCTGTGTCACATGTGTTTTATTTTTACATTTGGAGCACATTAAAAGTACCAGCAGTAAGTGGTGACTGCAAGAAGCATAGCTAGCTTTACAATTAAGAATGCTACTTCTCATCAGTATACAAAAGCTAAACATGAAACATGAAGTGTGTTAATAGCAGAATATATGTAGCAACAGACCATTGAACAATTTAGGTCAGTTCCTTGCAATGTTTAATTAGACTAATATATCTGTTTGCAATTAATAGCAGATGTGACAAGCTAATGTGTCCATGTACTGACAAATTAACCTTTGCCCATCAGCTGCTCGGATCTGTGAGAAAAGTGCCATGTTTTGCCTCTGTTCAACTGAACCTATATAAAAGTACAGGATAATTATAAACATAAATGTTAATAGAATATGCATTTCATGGGAAGCATAATCCACAGGAAACTCTTTCTAAACCAGGTTGCCAAACTCTAGTCTGCGCACAATGACAAAAACAGAGGATATTTTGTGCTTTGGCAGTTTTTTCATTAAGTGAAGTTAGTTCTTGGGAAAGTTGCTGAATTGACAGTTCTCTTCTCTTTAGCAATGGACCCGGGACAACCACTGAATTGGTAGCAGCTGTGAAAGTGCCCCACTCTGCCTCCAGTGTAACTGGAAGAGACCACCTCTCCAGTAAGAGGTCAGTGTCCATACTTATTCAATCTTTGGCTTTATTTGCTGACCGTAAACAGATGTGCTACTCATTTGTGACAAATATGGCAATTTGAGTGGTATGTTCATCTGAACCTGGACAAAGGCCATCAACTTATTTCATGTGACTAATGGGAAATCACTTTCATTCACTAGCATCTTGGACCACATTTCATCCAGTGACCTAGAGATGAAAAACACCATTCTCCTTTTCCAGTTTTCTCTCACACACCTCACACTCCATGAAGGAAAACAAAGTTTTTCCTGAAAAATGATCTGCCACAGTTCTGCCCTGTATTTAAGATTTACCGTCCTGATTTTCAAAAGTGACTGACTAGTGATTTCAGGTGTCTTCATTTTGGGGTGCCCATTTTAGGACACCATAGGGGTCTAATTTTCAGATGGTTGGTACTTATCACTTCCTGAAAATCCAGACTCTCTAAGATACGCAAAAAAGAAGCTTACAAGAAGTGGAAGAGTGGACAAATGACTAGGGAGGAGTATCAAAATATTGCTCAGGCATGCAGGAGTGAAATCAGGAAGGCTAAATCACACTTGGAGTTGCAGCTAGCAAGAGATGTTAAGAGTAACAAGAAGGGTTTCTTCAGGTATGTTAGCCACAAGAAGAAAGTCAAGGAAAGTGTGGGCCCCTTACTGAATGAGGGAGGCAACCTAGTGAGAGAGGATGTGGAAAAAGCTAATGCTTTTTTTTGCCTCTGTCTTCATGAACAAGGTCAGCTCCCAGACTGCTGCACTGGGCAGCACAGTATGGGGAGAAGGTGACCAGCCCTCTGTGGAGAAAGAAGTGGTTCGGGACTATTTAGAAAAACTGGACGAGCCCAAGTCCATGGGGCCGGATGCGCTGCATCTGAGGGTGCTAAAGGAGTTGGCGGATATGATTGCAGAGCCATTGGCCATTATCTTTGAAAACTCATGGCGATCTGGGGAGGTCCCGGATGACTGGAAAAAGGCTAATGTAGTGCCCATCTTTAAAAAAGGGAAGAAGAAGGATCCGGGGAACTACAGGCCAGTCAGCCTCACCTCAGTCCCTGGAAAAATCATGGAGCAGGTCCTCAAGGAATCGATTCTGAACCACTTAGAGGAGAGGAAAGTGATCAGGAACAGTCAGCATGGATTCACCAAGGGCAAGTCATGCCTGACTAACCTAATTGCCTTCTATGAGGAGATAACTGACTCTGTGGCTGAGGTGAAAGCAGTGGATTCCTTGACTTTAGCAAAGCTTTTGATACAGTCTCCCACAGTATTCTTGCCAGCAAGTTAAAGAAGTATGGGCTGGATGAATGGACTATAAGGTGGATAGAAAGCTGGCTAGATCATCGGGCTCAACGGGTAGTGATCAATGGCTCCATGTCTAGTTGGCAGCCGGTTTCAAGTGGAGTGCCCCAGGGGTTGGTCCTGGGGCCGGTTTTGTTCAATATCTTCATTAATGATCTGAGAGATGGCGTGGACTGCACTCTCAGCAAGTTTGCAGATGACACTAAACTGGGAGGAATGGTAGATACGCTGGAGGGTAGGGATAGGATACAGAGGGACCTAGACAAATTAGAGGATTGGGCCAAAAGAAACCTGATGAGGTTCAACAAGGACAAGTGCAGAGGCCTGCACTTAGGATGGAAGAATCTCATCACTGTTACAGACTAGGGACCGAATGGCTAGGAAGCAGTTCTGCAAAAAAGGACCTAGGGGTTACAGTGGATGAGAAGCTGGATATAAGTCAACAGTGTGCCCTTGTTGCCAAGAAGGCTAACGGCATTTTGGGCTGTATAAGTAGGGGCAATGCCAGTAGATCGAGGGACGTGATCATTCCCCTCTATTCGACATTGGTGAGGCCTCATCTGGAATACTGTGTCCAGTTTTGGGCCCCACACTACAAGAAGGATGTGGAAAAATTGGAAAGAGTCCAGCGGAGGGCAACAAAAATGATCAGGGGGCTGGAGCACATGACTTATGAGGAGAGGCTGAGGGAACTGGGATTGTTTAGTCTGCAGAAGAGAAGAATGAGGGGGGATTTGATAGCTGCTTTCAACTACCTGAAACGGGGTTCCAAAGAGGATGGATCTAGACTGTTCTCAGTGGTACCTGATGACAGAACAAGGAGTAATGGTCTCAAGTTGCAGTTGGGGATGTTTAGGTTGGATATTAGGAAAAACTTTTTCACTAGGAGGGTGGTGAAGCACTGGAATGGGTTACCTAGGGAGGTGGTGGAATCGCCTTCCTTAGAGGTTTTTAAGGTCAGGCTTGACAAAGCCCTGGCTGGGATGATTTAGTTGGGGATTGGTCCTGCTTTGAGAGGACAGAGACTTAGGGTTTCTCTACATGGCCCCACATTTCAGACTACAGGGTGTGAACTGCAGTGCACACTAATGTGGAGTGCTGCAACTCTCCTTTGTGGACCCTGCTAATGTAGTCCTCTTTCAAACTGAATTAAGTTAATGTGAACCAAGTACCTTTTAGTTTGCACCAACAGTGTCCACAAGGGGGAGTTACAGCACAGCATGCTATTGCATTTCATATCTCCTGTAGTCTGAATTGTGGAGCAGTGTAGACATAGCCTTAGTACATGGCAAGCTGGGAGGTAAATCTACGGTACTCTGGTGTGTTGTACACTAATTGTCCATGTGGACCCTGCTGATGCTCACCAAAAGTTCCCTAGTGCGTACTGACCTACTGCTGTTCAATGGAGTTGAATGTATTCTCCATGGAAATCTAAAAACAAAAATATTGGGCCATATACTGACTGAAAATACAGGACTGGGTCTCCTGATCTCTACAATGGGAGCCCCATCACTATGATCACAGCCAGAAAATGACTCACTATTCTTTTAATTCTAAAACTCATTAGAGATATTTTGGGTTTCTTGCCAAATAAATTGGTTTTCATTTGTTTTAAAATAATCCCGTTTTTCACAGAAAATTCTGGAGTTAAATTGAATTATCTGAATTTTCTCCATTTTTGGAGTGACACAATGTAATTCCTTATATTGGCATGATCCATTGCAGTTGTATTGGAAAAGGGCAAACTTGTTAATTTTTAGTCTTTGTCTTGTACATAATCTCTGTATGTTCTTTTGATCAGATACCTGTGTCATCTGTCAACAGTTGCTAGGTATAATGACTTATCCACAACCTTTGCCATATCTAGACCAATAAATGAAAGTGGAAAACTGGTAAGTTTGAATGTATCAGGTAGTATTTTGAGGAAAATGCCATTAAAACTTTTGAACAACTACTTGGTAAAGTTAGTTTGTGTTAAAGGGTAGATAGATGGATAGATAGATAAGATAATTGGGATGCATCTGATGACCGGCCAGGATTAGACCAAAGGAACTACACTGAAACTGGGCATACTTAACATGATCAGTGGGATCACTGACACTGAAAAAGACAGATTGCTAAATTAAGCACTCCAGAGGTTTTTTTCCAGAAATTGCCATGAAATCTATGGTGCATTCTAGGGATTAAAAAAAAAATCTGAACACAACCATTGTTATAATTATGTAGTACCTAAGGGTTCCGCCACCAGTACCTAAGGGACCTTTATTTTACTAGCCAATTCTCAAACAGTTCAGAAAGCCTTTGACAAGGTCCCTCACCAAAGGCTCTCAAGCAAACAAAGCAGTCATGGGATAAGAGGGAAGGGAAGGTCCTCTCATGGATCAGTAAATGGTTATAAGACAGAAAACAAAGGGTAGGAATAAAAGGTCAGTTTTCAGAATGGAGGGAGGTAAATAGTGGTGTCCCCCAGGGGTCTGTACTGGGACCAGTGCTGTTCAACAAATTCATAAATGATCTAAAAAAGGGGGTAAACAGTGAGGTGGTAAAGTTTGCATAAGGTACACAATTACTGAAGCTAGTTAAATCCAAAGCAGATTGCATAGAGTTACAAAGGAATCTCACAAAACTGGGTCACTGGGCAACAAAATGGCATATGAAATTCAATGTTAATAAATGCAAAGTAATGCATACTGGAAAACATAATCCCAACTATACATATAAAATTATGGGGGCTAAATTCGCTGTTACAACTCAAGAAAGAGATGTTGGAGTCATTGTGGATAGTTCTCTGAAAACATCCATTCAATGTGCAGCGGCAGTCAAAAAAGGTAACAGAATGTTAGGAACCCTTAGGAAAGGGATAGATAATAAGACAATAAATATCATAATGCCATTGTATAAATCCATGGTATATGTACACATCTTGAATATTGTGTGCAGTTCTGGTCACCCCATCTCAAAAAATATATTAGAATTGGAAAAAGTACAGAGAAGGGCAACAAAAATGATTAAGGATATGGAACATCTTCCATAAGAGAGATTAAAAAGACTGAAACTATTCAGCTTGGAAAAAAGACAACAAAACAGGGATATGATAGAGGTCTATAAATTATGAATGGTGTGGAGAAAGTGAATAAGGAAGTATTATTTACCCCTTCATGTAACACAAGAACTAGGGGTCATCCAATGAAATTAATAGGCAGGAGGTTTAAAACAAACAAAAGTAAGTATTTCTTCACGTAATGCACAGTCAACCTGTGGAATCCATTGTCAGAGGTTGTTGTGAAGGCCAAAAGTATAACTGGATTAAAAAAAGAATAAGATAAGTTCATGGAGGATAGGTCCATCGGTGGCTATTAGCCAAGATGGTCAGGGATGCAACTCCATGCTCTGGGTGTCCCTAAGCCTCTGACAGCCAGATGCTGGGACTGGATGACAGGAGATGGCTCACTTGATAATTGTCCTGTTCTGTTCATTCCCTCTGAAGTATCTGGCATTGGCCACTGTCAGAAAACAGGATACTGGGCTAGATTGTCCATTGGTCTGTTCTTATGTCCCTGTCCTTAAGATCTTACAACCTAAGTAGAAAAAATGGCAAACATTAAACAGACAAGCTCTCTCTCTCTCTCTCTCTCTCTCTATATATATATATATATGTATGTATGTATGCAAAATATCAAAAAGTTCATATTTTAGTTGCATTCTCTTTTGCTCTAAGTTATTTCCACCCATTCCTCTGACCAAGTAGATCAGCCATCTTGTTCCACCACTGATGACCAAACTTTCACTATTTTCACTGTGCCCACTCAGAGAAAAAAAGTTTTTAAACCCTTCCTCTTATGGTAGTATACATGGCTAACATTTTCTGGCTGCAAAGTTTGAGGAGAAATGAATAATGGAAATCATCTCACAGTTGTTGCAACAAGTACTCTATTGACTCCAAAATCAATTTTCTATTTTCCTGTATAAAAGTCAGAGCACAAAGAGCCCTACAGACATAGACCAGTATTGCATATACTTCACTTATATTTTAATTATAACCATGTATGGCTTGATTTATTTTCATGCCTTGTCCGTGAAGCACCCTCTCGTGTCATTTCAATCCAGCCTCAACAGTCAACATTCCTCCTGTCTTCCCTCCTTCCATAATTCACTTCACCTTCTGTTGGAATTCCTGCAAGCAGAAAAACTAACGACATGAACTCCTTTCCGTGTGTTGATCCATTCTGTTTCGCGTGCTAGTAAGTCCTTATAATTGTACTTCCCATTTCTTTCTGATTTAGTCTGTACTGAACTACATTATATACTATATTGCCATTCATCTAATGAAACATCTTACATTTTTTAGGGGTTGCTTTCTTGCCATCTCAATCCCTACATTGTCCTCTGCTGCCATGGTATTTAATGTTTAGGACCTTACTGTAGAAGACTTGTTTGGCCTTTGAATCCTGACATTTAGAAATTGAAGAGAACTATGACTATTTCGTACTGTACATCTAAGAGCGGTGCAGTCACTTCAGTATTATTACCGATCCCCTCTACTCAGCTACCAGTCTCTTATTCAACCCTGTGGGTTGTTCTCTGAAAAAAATCAACCTATGTATAGCTGTTCACCCAGCCACTCATTTGCTCTCTCATTGACTCGCGGCACCTGCTCACATAGGACTTATCTACATGGGAACACTCAGGAAAGTTAACCCAAATTAAAAGTGGATTTATTAAACCTCTGTGTGGACACTCTCATTCAGAATTAGAGGGGTCTTAATATAGTTTATCTTAATTCATTTCTTGAATTTAGCTAAATTGAATGAAGGCCAATTCTGAATGAGAGGCATCCACCCAGGGGTTTAATGCAGTTTAACTAATCCACTTTTTATTTACACCTTTAGTTAAATTTGAATTAACTTCCCTGAGTAGATAAGGCCATAGTTACCCCCTCAGTGACATGCAAAAACATTGGAATCATGGATTTCAGTATGGATTTATGTCACTCTAACTGATAACTGAATGCAACTCATTGTTACTGAAAAGCTTTGAAAGAAAGGAAACATTGAACATGTTAACTGGTGAAGTGATGTCATTTCTATAGCCACGTATCATTTCAAAATGATGAGGTGTGGTGCTTTGGTGAATGATACTTGTAGGAATGTTGAGACTGTGTAGTTGGATTCTAACAGAGGGGTGGGACCATAGGTTTCCTTTTAAGATGGCTTTGCAACCTGCTATATAATGGAGCATGACATATTAGTCTGCTGACCAGCCAAGCCCAGGAATTTTATTATGACATAATGGAAGTATACCCAAGGATTTTCAGTTAGGAGAAATTTATTTTAAAATGGTATACACATGCAAGGGCTTTATCCAACACCTGATAGTTTGGGTGCCTATATTTCCAATTGTTTCCACTATCTCTGCCCTCATCCCTTTCTGCTTATAACATAATATCCCTAATGACATAGTGTTTAATTACCTAGCAATGTAGACCTAGCATCTAGATTTTAGAAAGTCATAAAAACAGGGTAACATTGAAACAGGAAAGGTCTATGAATATTATATACATCAGCTCATCCTGACACCTTCTATTGCTCTGCTCCCCAAAAGTAGCCTGGAGAGCTAGATGTATATGGACATTCTTTACCTAAATAGCTGCTCAGAGATACCAGATTATTAACTTTCAGTAATAAAATTACCACAGCCACTTATGTCTCCCGCAAGGTCAGATGCTAGCTACCTGAATGGATAACCCTAAAAATGACTGCCTGGGGTTGCACCATCTTGTGATCAGCATTCAGCACCACTGCCAAGGAATACAGGAAAAACAAACAGCCACATGAGAAGAGGAGATAAAAAGAAAGCAGCAAGCAGAAAATAAAATGCCCTAAGTCTGTGCTGCAGCCTCTCACTAATCGATCATCCCCCCAACGCTCTCTAAGGCAAGCAACTAGCACATGGCGTGTGCTGCAGATAGATCAGCAATGGCACAAATACATGGGCACATATCTGACAAGTATGGATAATGAAAACAGAGAGAAGTCCTGCTGGTCTTTCAGCAAAAGAAAAGGAAAATTGCTCGGGAAGCACTAAGTAACCTGCCTCCACGACGTTCTCAAACCCCATGAAAGGGACCCTTGCACACTCTTCCTTTACTTCAGCATAAGAAGTTGAGATATTTTGTAAGTTTAGAACTAGAGAGGCACAACTGTGACTCTAAGCATTCCCCTTCTGTTTGACCCTCAGTTCTATTGATCTTAGCATCTGAATAGCTCATTCCATTGAGAAGAGGGGAGAAGGAATGTGTGCTCTTGAGGTGTTCAGTGCTATGACTGACTGCCAACTTGAGAAAAATCACTTGAGAAAAAGTTCCTCTCTTGAAGTTGTTCCTTTTGTGGCCACTGGGCAGTGGTGGTACTAAGCAGCAGAAGCAAAGGGAATGTTGGTATTGCAGTGAGTGGTGGTGCTTTGCCCTATTAACTCAGGCTTTCTTGATAAAACAAATGATCTTCAGGGCTTATTAGTAATAATATGTAGCTCTTGTATAGTTGCTTTTCCTCAGTAGATCTCAAACTGACTCACAATCTTTAACGTATTTATCTCTATAACATCTCTGGGAGGTAGGGCAATGCTATTATCCCTATTTTATAGTTAGGAAATGTAGGCACAAACTGGCTAAGTGACTTGCCCAAGGTCATATAGGAAGTCTGTGACAGAGCAAGTCTCCCACGTCCTAGGTGAGGGCCCTAATAATTAGTAGAGCCCTGCGCAGATACAAAACTTGTATCTGCAGCTGATCTGCAATCCACAAACATGGTCCGTGGATATAAAGCGGTTATCCACAGATTTGCAGGACTCTAATCATTAGATCTCCTCTGTCTGGCTCCTGGGAGCTGCTAAGCACCTACCTCTCTCATTGACTTCACTAGGAATTTGAGGTGAGGCTGAGGAGGTGCACTGCTAAGCATAATAGATGCTCAGCACCTTGCAAAAAGGCAATTACATCAAATTACTTTTGGGGTGTATTTTTTTGCCCCTCCTCAAGCAACCTGTACCTCAGACCACCCAATAGGTATCTTGCAGTGAAATTGTCTTCTAACCAGAATCTCCACATTTTTAAAGGCAACAGTAAGCATTTTCTTTCTATTTTTTTTAAACTAGAAATAAATATGCTCTTGTTTAAACCTTTTTTTATTGAGACTTATAGTAAAGTACTTAGGAGGCACCCACAGATTTTCAAATTCCACCTTGAAATTATTAGTTTGATTCTTTTCTGTTGGTCATCCATATTTCTTCTGTCCTGGTAAATTTGTTCACTATTAAAAATCTCAGGAAAAGTGCATGACAAATTGTGGAATAAAACAGTAGTTGAAAAATAAGGGCCCAGCACATTTTCACTTGAATAGTCCTAATTCACGTGAATAATTATTAACTCCAATGTAACTCCATTGACTTCAAGTCATCACTTTTATTGTGGGTAAGGACTGCTCAGGAGAATGAGGAGTGAAGGATCAAGTATTAAGAACTGGACAGAGTGTAACTGCTTAGCAGAAAAAAAATTAAAAACCCTGAGAGAAAAATGTAACTGGTAAATGTAATAACAAGTTTGGGTGCAATCCTGCTGCCCTTACTCACATGAACATTCTTGCTGAAGTCAACATGGCCGCTCTAGGTAACGTTGGGCTCTTGTATTTCTTTATAAAGATGCGCTGTACTTCAATAACACACGTTTGTGATATGATGGTGTTGAGTCCTCTGGGCAGTGATCATTTTTCACTAAATGGTAATGAAACAATAGTTGATTGTACTAAAATACAGTAAATGCCCAAAGTACACCAGGTCCCACCCCAGCTCAATCAACCACTAGTCTCTTTCAGAAGGTTTATATTTCATTAACATACTATAGTTGTGTATTTGGAAATGGGAATGGATTTTTGTAGCTGACTCCTGCCCCTTTTATGCCTGGTTTATTCCTGGGAGCATAGCAGAAAGGTAGCTACTTGTGCTCACGGGAAAAAGAAGTTTAATGGATTGGAAAAGTGTGTACTTTACTTTTAAAAGTTCATCCACGTGTTTTCTGAGTAGTGTGCAAGCAAAAAAACCACACACACAACTGTAATTGCTATATAACTTTTTCATGAATATGGCCCTTAGCTAGAATGAAATTCCAAAAATGGTTTAAAAATACTACCATAGTATGGCTTGACAGCCTCCACTGGGATGAAGCATTGATTTGCATGCTTAAAGGAAATGATTATCACTTGCAGAGATGTGTATATAAACATGAGTTATAGATTTTATATAATCAGTGATTTCTAATAGATGTTAGACCTCTGAGCAGAGGGGCTGACAATCCTGAAGAGTAACTTTATCTATGCATATATAACAATGCAGGTGAGTCAAGTTACCCATGCACGTTTTTGCAGGATTTAACCCTACCTCATATTTGTGTTTAAGTTGTAAATGTAACTTGGACTGATTGTTAGGGACAAGCAGCTGCTGGGATGCTATGTACTTTATTATGATAGAATGAATTAGGCTTTTCATGAACTCATGATCAGCTTGTTTTTATTGCAACCTACCTTGATACAGAGGCAGCACTTAAGTGTCTGTAGTGGAGCACCTCAACCCATTGCCTAATGCACACATTAAACTGAGAACATACTTCTCTGAATAGGCTCATACCGGGCTCCCTAGTTAGATAACATATGAACTTGAACTGATGTGTTATAAGGGTTTTTAAATAAAAAGCTGTATTAAAGAAAGTAAAAATGAAAGAAAATCTGTTGCTATTCATTTGATATAAAGAAAGTGTAATTTAAAGGGTGGAATAAACTGTTAGACTATAATTCTTGCTCTTTTGCTTTAAAATAAGAGGATTTTAAATATTTCTTTTTACATGCCTCAACTTTCACTTCTTGCTTTGCAGGAGTTATTTCATTTTCTCTGTAGAACAACAATCAAAGGATACCCATATAAGAAGCCTGATAATTTTCGGATACTTTATTTCAAGCCATTTTAGCTAAAATACATTATTCCCTTTCTAAAGCTCTCAGAAATAAGCAGATGAAAGGTCTAGGCTTTTTATGGTTCTTGTTCTTCCACTTGTACAAATAATATATAATAACATGCATTCTAAAACTGGTTATTTTGCCTTTAGTATCTCAAAACAGTATCAATTGATGTACTTTAGATCAGCTATTAAACTTCTCTCTGCTTTCACGTCAATTTGCAGCAAAGTAGCCTGGCTCTGGCAGAACTACATTACTGATATGCAGTATTACTTCACAATGCATCATCATATGGAATTAGATTCTCCATCAAAAACAAAATTTTAGTAGTATGAAATTATGATTCAGTGCGTGGTTCTCCTGGTCTAGCATCAACATTGATGCAAAATTGATGAAACTTCCAAGTGAAATTGCATTGTTTGATCTTCACAGTCCTGGAATAACATAGCCTAAAGCTACAGTTTCTGTAAACTTACTTTGCACAAATGACTTACCCAGTACTGATGTATTGACATAGTGTGCCCATGAATGACATTAGGGCTACTTAGAAAAGAGACAAAATAACAGCAAAAGAATGCTGCAATTGGTTCTGAAATTACCTTTTTCCAGTGAACCTCTCTGAAAAATTACCTTTTTCTGCTGAATCTCACTCAAAAATTACCTTTTCCAACTGAAGCTCTCTCAAAGTGCCTTGATGTTAAGCAATATAGTTTTAAGTTGAAAATGTCACAAGGCCATGAAAAGAAATTGATAGAAAATTTCAGGGTTCCTTGTTGATATTTGAAGCAGCCTGTGGATTTTTGTTCTTTAACACAGATCTTCTCTGCTGTGCTACCACTTTGATTTCTGCATTGCCAAAAACAGCATGTTTCTAGGCTTAATGGCTTCACAGAGACGAATGCGAAGGTGATTTAGTTACTGCATCTGAGGTGCTGTTACCAGTAGGAAATTGGTAAACAGACGTCTTCTGAATCTTTTCCATTCACCATGGAAGTTTTTTTTAAAAGAAGAACAGTAAACAAATTCTTCAAGTTTCTTCTTAGTTTTTTTTTTTTTAAATAAATATAGTAGCATCCTGAGAATCTGAACTGCTTGGGCAACACAGAGAGGGTGGGGGAAGGGGCAATCATATAGGGGCTGATCCAAAGCCTATTGTAGTCAGTGGAAGACTCCCATTGGCTTCAATGGACTTTGGATCAGACCCATAACTGGGGTCAATACACAGGGAGACAGGCTAGCAGTATGTTTGAATGGGAAGTTTGTAAAGCAAGCGTTCAGATTCTACAGTACTATATAGCTCTAATCCTACAGCCGAAACATGCAGACCCTAATGCCTGCAGAGTGCCCCATTGAGCTCTGCCTCTCTTTTGTCTCAACATAGTCTAGTGGACAGGGCACTGGACCGGGAGACAGAGGTTAGGGGACTAAACTAAGATCTTACAGGGGTGATAAAATGATAAATTCATTACTTTATCCAGTCCTTCAATGTCACAGTGATGGGTTCCATATAAAAGCCTACAAATAAGTTACTGCTGACATTGTAAGCCGTTTGGAGCAAGGACTGTCTTTTTGGTCTGTGTTTGTACAAAACCTAGCACAAGGGGGTCCTGGTCCAGGACTGGGGTTTTTCAGAATGGTGATAATAATGAAACTTTGATGTTTGAAAATATGTAGCTACAATGTAAAATATGTTGGGGGTATAAAAGGAAATTCCTGAAAGGGGAGTGTGGAGGAGTGAATGAAATACTTTCAGGAGAAGTAGGGAGGGGGTTCAATGAAATGCCTGGGGAAGGTATAAATGAAGTGCTTTTGGGGGGGGTGTTGGGGATGTGAAAATAAAATATCTGGGAGAGAATTTTTTTTTGGGGGGGAAGGATCTAAAGTGAGATACTGGGGAGAAGAAGTGGGTGTGGGATTCATGCTTACTGGTTCATGAGTAATTCAAAAACAAAGGAAGTGACTGTATTTGTTGAATTTTTTGGTTCAAATATTTGAGCAGCTCTATTATATGGTACTATAGTGTTTCCACTCTCCATAAATATGTGAATGGAAATATATATTCCGGGGCCATCTCACCAGTACCTTATAAAAGATTATATAGAAGGATTGTCATTTCCCTCGTCTATGTTATGCCTCAGCATATGCAGATCAAAGCACTTTCACTTCCTCCCTGTACTCTACTCTAGTAAAGCAAACTCATGTCTAATT
This sequence comes from Trachemys scripta elegans, assembly GCF_013100865.1. Lineage (NCBI taxonomy): Eukaryota > Metazoa > Chordata > Testudines > Emydidae > Trachemys > Trachemys scripta. The sequence continues at coordinate 76,993,988 of NC_048305.1, read as the reverse complement.
TTGTGTCCTCCATTACCCCTAGCTCTGATCTATTAGCATTGCTTTGAAAGTACAGGCCTGCCATTGTGTTTTTAGCTTGTATTTTTCCATATTCAATCTCATTTTGTTGTTCAACTTCCTTCCCATATTTCTATCCTTGCAGTCCTTTTGTGTTATTTTTGTTACAAGGTGGGCAATGTAGTCTCTAGACAAATGAGTTGTCTAATCCTGGTTCTCCCACTGAGCTGGTGTGTGGGGTCTGGGGCAAGTTATTTAAGTGATTTTCTTGTGTCTCAATTTCCCTGTCTACAAGAGGGATAATACCAACAATTTCACAGGACTGTGTATTTAATATTTGTAAAGCATTTTTCATATGTAAAGTGCAAAATCATATACTTATTAATTCTGTCCTGTCTCCTTGCTGTGTTGGTTTTTTTCTGTCTTCACTGTTGGCCATGTCCTGAGGTCCTTGCTAAGACAGATTTCTGTCTAGTGAATAAGAATCTACCTCAGTAAAAATTGATTTAGGGCCTCAGGATTTGGCCCTACACTTGCAACATTCCCCAATTTAGTATCACAGTGCCTCAGTTTACCCATTGTAAAATGGGAATACTGATCTTTTGTGATGCTCTTTGAGATCTATGAATGAGAAGAGCTAGCTAAGAGCTAGGTATTTAATTAATTCACTATTCACTTTTCTTTCTGAATCATTATTATGGTTATTTTATAAACCTACTGCTGTGTATAAATATTTTGAAATCTTCTTTATAGCGTGCCAGAATAGACTGAATTTCATCTGCCATCATATTTCCCCATCACCTATTTTTATTAAGTTTTCCTTAGATATTTTCACAATCCTCCCCAATCATTTTCAGTTACCAAATGAATTCTATGTTGTCAACTAATTTTACACCTCTATCTATTCAATCAGTAAGTATAATAGGGTTAAGTGAATTTTAGGTTTGAGTAAAGACTGATAAAGATGGAAAGCCATATTTCCCCATGCAGAAGATAAGTGTAAATTTCATCTCCCCTGTCTCAGCCTGACCCATTGCACCACAGGATGATTTGCCCCTGAAGGAGAGAAGATGGTATTTCCACTGCTGCCCTCTTTCCATAGGCTTTCTGCCAGAAGAAGACAGCTTTAAGTTCTGCCTGGGGCTCTGTAAGCTTCTGAGGAGATAAAAATGATAACATCCCTATCCATCCTCCTCCCTGCCCAGCTTGTACATTTCATGGGCTGCCTGCTGAAAACCTGGCACCTTTGAGCCACTGTAATTTCTCCAATGTGGCAGATTTTCTAGCACAATAGGCTTTGTACCAAAGTCAGATGAAGGACGAAGAGGACCTGTTTTCTGGTTGCAGTTTGGATGGGGTCAAAATTTTGCTGTTCATGAGATGTTTCCAACATTCCTAATGGGCATTTCCTGAGAGCAGTGAGCCTGATGAGATTTCCACTATTGTGGGCTGAGATATCATGTGAATGCCTTGAGAGATTTTGCCATCAATTTAGCCTTGATTTGGCCTTAAACCCGAATTCTAATCTAATCTCCTCAGCCTCTCTCTACACAAGTAAATTAGGCCTCAGACTGGCTTTTACCCAAAATATTTCAAACCATTATATTCAACTGGAATTGTGATTACATTATGCTTAGACAGGCTAAAAGATAAATGGACATCCAAAGTCCAGTGTTCAAAAGGCTGTGCATACATACAGAAAAGTATGTGTGCATGAACCCGAGGCTGACTGCATGCCTGCCAGACCCACTCAAAAATGTGCATTGTTTATTGGGGGAGGGGATTGGTTTGTTTTTGTTTTGCAAATCTAGCCCTCCCAGTCTTTTGTTTGGAAGATATTAATTTGTTTGATGATCTGTATCCTAGTAGAATCTCACAGCAGCTGTAATTCTAGTCATGAAGATATTCAAATATAAATTAGACATTTAACAAAATGCTTATCTGAATTTTAATTCATACCCAACGACATTCTGATATCCTTGAATCTGAACAAAGTGGAATTATCAACGAAAGAGTTAGTGAATGCCAAATTAAAGGCTCAATCTTAGATTGCCAAGTTGACGCTCCCCTTGTAAGTTTGGTTCTATGTCTTTTGGTTCTTTTTGTCAAAGGCACAGATATAGTGGAGACAGTATGCAGGGGAGGAATTATAAAATTCCTTTGGTTGTGTTACATGGTAGAAATGGAACAATGTATTTTAAGAGAAGGTACTTGAACATTGAGCTGCTTTAGGTCGATGAACACTGCCAGATCAGCTTTGAGGTTTATATTAATTAATATATTGAGCAGATTCAGTCACATAAAAGCCTATGCGATAAACAAAACACTCCTGCGGGGAACATGCATCTCCTATGTGATTAAGTTCCAAGGTGCTTATTGTCAGTAAGGATATAGTAAATGGATGCACCTGGCTTCATATAGGTGTAACTATGATTACTTCTGGGAGCAGTGTGGAGCCACTGGCCAGCCTGCCTGCCTAAGCCCTGCTGCGCCACTGGCCGGGACTTGGGGACAGGTGATCAGATAAGATTTGTCCTGCATTTTGGGGTGTCCCTGTCACTGGGGGTCCTGTGCCACCACATGCTTTGTTTCATGGTCAATCTGCTCCTGATTAGAGAGCTCTGGTTTGCCAAGACTTTCAAATGTTTTGAAATTTGTTTTTGTTCTGAATCAGAATGAGAAATAAACCTTTTCAAAGTTTTCATGAAATGGAAGCTTGTCAGAATGTCTGCTTTTAGATCAAAAAGGTCAGGTTTTGATCCAGATCTTCCTCCAAAACCTTTGCATTTGAAAATGTTGAAATATGTCTCTACAAAATATTTTGGTTTAAACAAAGAACCAGCATTTTCTGCTAACATTTTGGCAAAAATCTTCCAATCAGGTCTAAATGTAGCCTCCTCACTGTGATAGTTCTGGAAACAAAACTTTGGGGTTCTACCATGGAATCCTCTCATGAACCCAAATCATGGGCATGAAAGGCTCAATAGCTCAACAGATGGTATTTTGTTGATACAGTCCTGGAGAAGCAACATGGAGGTAGACTTAAAATGCCATGTGATAAGGGCAAAGGGATAAGGAGAGGGTCAGTAGCGAAACATATATTTGTAGAAGAGGCCATGATCACCAGTTATGACTCAAACCCCATGAATGTTTCATCAATATATCTGACACCCATGATCTGCATCCAGCCATACCAACTCATAACACGGGTAGCTTTGTGAGGATGGTCCTACAGGAACAAGCTCTTGCAGACTGACTAGTCCTTCCTACTTTCAGTACCATTGTGCACTGTGGCAAGAAACAAGTAAGCAGACATAGTGTAGTCTGAACCAATGGTGAAAGGGTTCCCATCTTCTGTATGCCTCCCACCCACAGAGCTTTCAGAAGCCTCTCCATCCTCACTGCGGGTCATGCTGGAATTGGAAGAATGGACACCTGTGCAAAAGTCAATTATGTCCTTTACACCCTCATAGAGATGTGGGTGGGAGGTGATCTGGTAACAGCAATAGAAGAGCTCTTAGGAGCATGGTTCCTGAGTGATCCCTATAGCTAAATGGAAAGGGAGGTCAGGCAGCTGCACAGAGGAGCAGGATTAGTGCGTCCTTTCCCCATAGAGCTGCAGATTCTGACGCCATACCCTTGCCTCCTCCATGACCTTCATATCTCTCTTCCTGATGAAACCACTTCCTGAGAACTCTACAAGGTGTTTTCAGAGTTTCCTCTGGCCATCTGCTCTGAGTTTCACCCCAGGTGGTGAGGCAAAATGGCTTCTCATCACTATAGGGACAATTTATAAAGAAAAATACTCCAACTACAGCATTTTCCGCACATTGTGAGATAATTTTTATATTTCTCTCTGATGAAAATATTTCCTTTAAACACTACTTTCAATAATTTTGTTCAAAATATTTAGTGAATGGTCTGAGTCACTAAATTAATCATTTACTTCAGAGAATTATGCTCCTCGGGCCCAATCCTGCAAGGTGCTTACCACCGCCACCTCCTGGGGAGGACAATAGGAATTGATGCTCAGCAGCTCACACAGGATTGGACACTTACAATTTTCACATGCTTTGTGCAGGTTTTATGAAGCTAATTTGTGTAGACACCTACAGGACATAATCTATTCTGAATGATCTGTTTGTTCATCTGGTGAAAGACAGGTTCTTTTAGCAATAATTAAGAAGGTGTGCATATGTATTCTAGCACATAGAGATTACATCTTAACACTCAACTTTGTTTCATGCTGAAACAAGTCCTATTGTGCTAAGTCTATGATAACCTATGGCATCTCACTCATTATTACCTAATTAACCTGCTAATGGCCATATCAGAGGACTTGTCTGTAATTACTTCAGATATTGCATTAAAATCAAATCAGTGAAAAGAATGTGATCACTTAAATCCATTCTGATAAGCAGGTGTTTTTCTGAGCACTAAACTTTAAGAAAAGCAGAATGTTGTCTGCATCAGTTTGCTGTTTTATAATCACCAGGCTGATCCTTGATTCCTTGTGCACCCAAAGCTCACTGACTTCACCAGAAATTTTGGAAACAAACAAACAAAAATGCAGGATAAAGCCCTACATGTATATTATTTCCACTAGGAAAATGCCAGTAAATACTGGAAACAGTTATGTCTAGTGTTATAGCACATTTTTAAAGAAATACCTAGATTAAGCAGTTAAAGGTTTTGTTATAACACTCCAGTTACAATTTTATGGTATTGTACTGGGCTGCCCACCTAGATTCACAACAATACAATTTTTCCATAATAGTCCCTGTAAAATAGTTGAATAAAAAAAATCTTCCTAAAGAAAATATATACTTTTAAGTTTAAATCAGCTCATGGGTTTCCTTTTACATCATATAAATATGTTTATTATTTCAAATGTACCCTACATTTTAATCCTATTAAGAGCTCAGTCCTGCAAAATGCTGACCACCCTCAGCTTCCAGTAATTTCAAAGGAAGCTGTCAGCAGCCCAATAGAACAGGTCTTCTGTTTGCATTTTTTATAACCTGGCTGCATTCAAAATTTCCAGGTGTTTTTACTAGGTTTTGTGTGTGTGATGATTGAATAGGTGTCTTTCTAAATAGCGTGGCCATGATTCTACACTGGGTGTAGTTGTTTGTTCCTGTGCAAATGAGATACAAAATGCTATCAAAACCAAATTCTGTAGCCGTACTGGTGGTAGCATTTTATACAGGTGCAAGTGACAAGGTGCAGAATCAAACTCCCAGCCTTACTCAGTTGGTGTTATTGCACAGTCTACCACTAGATGTCCTGTGGACTAAAGCAGAAGAAATGGATGAATACATTTGCATTAAGACGGTGTTTTCAAGTGCAATGTAAATCTGAGTTTATGAAACCACTGATTTAAATGTTATCCTAGACTTCATATTAATATAGACAATACAGAGCAACAGAATATGTTATATAATAGATACACTGCCATTTATTCTGCAGCGAATAAATCATAAAGCTCATATACAAAATAATTCTAAAATGTCTTTCAAACAATGGATTCTTGCATAGCATATATTCATGCACATGCCATCCTTATCACAAGGATGCTTCTATCCTGTGATCGAGTTACTGCTTCTTTTTTTTAAGGTGGTAAATACATAATTAAAATATGAACACTGGGACCAAATTAATTCCTGGTGTAACAGGGATGAATTTGGTCCATTATCAGTAGAGACTCGTACTGTATTTTAAGTTGTATGACTGCAAAAAGAAATTGAAGTTGTATTTTATTTTCTGTCATTTATATAAAATTGTCCTGAGTTTGGGACTATGGCTGCCCTGCAGTTTAAAAAGCAGGATGTTGGCACTGCCTTCTTTGGCTTTTCTCAAAGCTGCATCTTGGATTCCTGAACACATTCTTCAACAGTGATGTCCCTCTACATGAACAACCACCTACATTTTAAACTCAAGTGTCTCAAAGCACTATGCACAAAGGCAAGGTGGGGGGGAGGAGAGCCTATTCAACGTGTTTTGAAACTATTAAAATAAATCAATTTTAAATTTGGAACTAAAGTATAAAAAGCTAGGTGCATTCTCAATGGTGCTGAGCAACAATCCCACAGCAATGAGCAGCATGATTAAAAGGATGGCTTCCCAGAACACCACAAGCAAGACAAGGAGGCTTATATCACTAATACCCATGCTAAGAAAACAAATTGAAATTGCCAGAGATTTCTCATATGCTCAAGACTTTGATGAGAAGCTCAGATTTTTTTTAAAAAGCAAGAAGTTATTAAAGGGCAAGATAAGAACTTTTATATGTTAAGTATAACAATCTGCTTGCATTATTATATGATCAGATATACTGTAGAGAGAACATGGCACCCACTCAACTAAATAGGTGATGAAAGAATAAATCTTTTTACACACACACACACACACACACACACACACACACACACCCCTCCCCCCCAATAGATTAGTTTATATAAGGCCAAGGATTAAGGGTATCTCCAATGTCATTTGCCTTTTTTGGTTTGCAGAGTTACAGCACTCTTGAATATTTCTACAGTAGCCACAGGCAGTGACATCTAGTAGTGAGGGCAGAAATGATCAACTCTAAGCTTTTCTTGCTGCTTCTAAACTTAACTGATAAGTATCTCAAGAAATGGTTCTCTTCTATAATAACCCTCAGGCAGCCATGAACACTTGTAGGCAGTCTCCCACTGTGTTTCTTCAATTGGCAAAGTGGGGAAAAAATAGCAGCAGCCTAAGAGTTAAAGGATTTATTTTTTTTAAAGGAGAATTTTGTGGATGTATTCTTCCTTCACATCTAGGTTGCTTCACCAATGTCTTAAGGGAGAGAAAAATACAGCTTAAAGCTACAGGTTTTAAAAATTTGTAACAATGTCAGAAAAGCAGAAATCTGAAAGACATTATATTTTAAAAAAAAAGAGTGGGTCAAATTCACATATTACAATGGGTATCAGTCTGGAGTTTTGCTATGTTTGATTGCACTGCTTGAAAGGTCAGCTTGTTTATTTAGTAAATGTATTAATCTAATATTATTAAACAAAAATATTAAGCGAGTCTGTTAATGGCATGTTTTTCAATTAATCAGGAACTGCATTTTGTTTACAATTGTGATGCTAGTTTTCTATGCATATCAAACATCTACCAGTTCATTTAAGATATAAAAGGTCTGGACAAATATTTCAGGAAATCAGGTCAAAAGTTAAACTTGGACACCAACGTTGCTTTCTGGTGTACCCCAGGAGACACACATGCTAGGATTCTAAAATGTCTCTGGACAGAGACTGACAACTTAGACAAGTGACTCTGTACAGCAAATTGGAATGTAACTGCTCGTGAGACACAACAGTTCTGGCAAATTCCACTAAAGTTTCATGTTGAATTATGGTGCTTGTAGGGCCATATTCATATCTGATGTTCTTGTAGTTAAATAGCAGAATAAATATGGCTTTACAATTTGAAACCCCATCATGTCCTGTTTCATGAATTTTTAGTTCAGGGTGCACATAAATAATCAGGCAAGTCAAACGTGAACTACATTTTACAATGAGAAGTAAGATAAAATCTAGAGTAATGTCTTACTGTACAATGAAATGTAAATAACCACTGCCACTAAAGTGCAAGGAGTATACTTGCTCAGTATTAATATTCACATATTCTGATAGGTGAGTTTAAACAAATATTCCCTTTCATTTTACTGCAGAAACATTGGATATGAATCAGGAGGGGAAAAAATAGTTCCTGAAAACTTCTTGAAAATAAAATAGATTCCAGGTTTGAATGCAGTCACTAGCTTGTAACTTAAATGATAAATTCAACTCAATTAATTAGATAAAATTAAAATTAGTTTACTAGAGAGATGTATTTAATGTTACATCTCTGATTAGAATCTGCTTCTAAAGGAGACATTATTCAATAGTAATACTGAGATAGCATTATGTCTTATATGATATTACTACACTGAAAACTTTTCAATGGGCAAGATTTGATATTCTGTGATTCTGCCTTTTTTTAAAAGAATGGAACAGTAATATTTCATATTCTTTTTTACTCTTCTGTTTAGAAAGAAACTAAAACACAACCCTTGTTAGAATGATCTGTGACTCCCCGTAATCTTGTGATACTCCCTTGATTTCTAATGGTGTTTTTCACATTTTTAGCAAAAGAAATATGAAAAAAATTCAGAAATGTAACCTATATTATTATACTTTAATGTGATGTTCTATTTTTCTGTTTGTAGTTCTTGAAGTTTTTGTCTTACTTCATTAAACATTTAATAAATCACTGCCAGTTTTGTGACAGATTTTAACCATAACACAAACAGCAGGAGGTGTAAACTCAGTTCAGTTCGTATAGGCATATAATATCCATGTCGACATCATCATCCCCTCAAGGCATATTGGCAAAACGACCAATGGAAGCTAAGCTTTTTCCGACAAAGCTTCGAAAATAAAGTTTTCTTCTTTTATCTTACTACAAATCAATTGGAGCCCTTACAGCAAAATCCTATAAAGTAACTTCAAACACCACTTCTTAGTCTAAAAATTTGTATTATGGCTAAAACTCTTTGAAGTTTTATGACTGAAGTTTGGAGAAAAATGATTTAAGTGCTATCTGCTAGACATCAGAGTGTCAAAATCTCTCTCAGTTTTCTTGACACATAAACTACTACCTAATGTATGTTTTTTAGGATTTTTTTTCTTGCTTTTAACCACCTAACCCAGTTAGCTTGATAAAAAAGTTATTTAACTGCAGTTTATCCATTGAATTAATACCCTTTAAAGATTCAGCAATCTATGTTATTTTACTTCTGTTTTATACCTTCTGTGACAACCCAGGTGGTGGGGGGGAGGGAGAAAACTCACCCACACACATCAAAATAGCTGCTTTGTATGTGTTGTGCTGGTTTTAAAATGAGAGGGGGGAAAAACAACCAAAAAACACACAAAACCAACCCATAGGTAAGTGCCAAAAATAAAATCTCTACAGAACCTGAAGCACACCATGTCCTTGACTGTTTTTTGGGAGACAGATGTCAGCAAGACAAATTCCGGAGAGCCTACAATAGTAGAAGGGTGAGAAACTCCTTCCTAGGATATTTTCCAATAATGGGAGACTCTCAGAAAAAACAGAAGTGTTGGCAATAATTCAGGTCACCAGGGTTCCATTACACCCCTTTTGAAATAAGCCGATGAAATAGATGCAATTTACATTCTTTTGAATACCTCAAATAGATACTGAAGAATGGTCTAAGGTTAACCATTTTTATTGATGTTTAGGTTTCTGAATGCTACTCAGTCTACCACAACACAATGGTGAGCCAGCTTCCCTCTGAGCATTACCCTCCCAGTGGGGCTCTTCTGAGCTGATCAGGCCTAGGCAGGAGCCAGCATTCGAAACAAAGACTGTGCCCCCCCCCCAAGGCTTTTAATATTGTTACCTCTTTTGACCCAAGCAGTTAGCTAACATTCAGGGTCTTTGAGGTTGTTTCCATTAAGAGAAGAAATTGATAGTGAGTGAGTATTTCTTTGATACAATCCTGCTTATTTACAAGTGTACACAAAGTCCTGTTTCCCTGAACACCGTAGGGCTCAAACAGGAGGCAGTTTCTTTACTCAGTTATAAGCCTTTTCCCACCCAGCACACTACCCAAGACACGTTCCCTTTTGGCTCTTTCTCAGAGTCATATTATCAGTGCTTCTCTTGAGGGCTGATTCTGGAGATTGCTTCCCCACAGACACATACACCTCCACACACCTATCCAGCCCTTGACCACCAGTGAAACCCCTCCACCTATATTGCTCAGCTTCTGACCAGTCTTGCCTGTGTTTTGGGTTGTGGCTCCTATGGTTCCAGCTCTTACACCAAAAAGGATCTTAACTGCTTCTTTAGCTTCCCTTCATTCAGGATTAATGTAGCATGCCGGCCAACGTCAATGAGGTTTCACTCTACCTCCATCATAGCAATGCATTAGGCCAAATTCAGCCCTGTAAAAAAAATTAAGTAAATTTGGGGGAAGGGATAGTTCAGTGGTTTGAGCATTGGCCTGCTAAACCCAGGGTTGTGTGTTCAATCCTTGAGGGGGCCACTTAGGGGTCTGGGGCAAAATCAGTACTTGGTCCTGCTAGTGAAGGCAGTGGGCTGGACTCCATGACCTTTCGGGATCTCTTCCAGTTCTATGAGATAGGTATATCTCCACATATTATATTAATATTCCATATTGGTTTAATTGGCAGGTGAAAAAACACTTATTCTAAGGTTGATTTTTCTCCTTTGTTGTTATGTGTCAAATGTTATCTGTGCTGTACAAATATGGAGGAAGACATGGGCCCTGCCCCACACAGCTTGCAAGCTAAAAGCCCAGTTCTTCAGCCTGTATACACACACAAGTGGTTTCATTGACTTGCAGGGGGCCACTCATGGCTACGGATTGAAAGACTGGGTCCAATAGTAAACACATCATTCAGACACAGATGGTTCATAAGACACGGGAACAAACTTAAAATGGTACAGGTTTTCTAAGATGCTGTATGTGGTGGGTTGTGGCTGAAAGGCCTCACAGCACAAGTGTGGTCTATGCAGCAATTTGAGAGGATGTTTGGTACACTTGCACAGGAAGTGTCCTAATGGTTTCATTGCCAGCTACACCTCTACCGCGATATAACACTGTCCTCGGGAGCCAAAAAATCTTACCGTGTTGTAGGTGAAACCGCGTTATATCAAACTTGCTTTGATTCACCGGAGTGCGCAGCCCCCCTCCCCACCCCGGAGCGCTGCTTTACCGTGTTATATCCGAATTCATGTTATATAGGGTCACGTTATATCGGGATAGAGGTGTATGTTATGCGCCTATAATCCTTGCTCTATTTCCTCCAAAGATCATTTTTGCATGACAGGACACAGCGCAGTTAAGGGAGTACTCGCTGCATATGTAAAGCGAACAGTGCCAGTAGGTGGCACTCAAGAATACATGACATAGTTCAGTGGCTTGGACATTTACATAAATCTCAAGAATATTCACAGCGATCAGATTAATGAGAACAAAAATTTTGGAAGGTATATTAAACTTCATGCTTCATGTTTAAGTCAATCTCTAACTATTTGAAATCAAGGTAAGACCTACTGTGCGGGACAGATTACTTCACATCAGCCTTCTTCAGGGTTCTGAGGAAGGATTTAGGAGTATCTGGTGCTGACCATTGTTTGAGAGACAAGATAGCAGATTAGATGGACCTTAGGTCAGATCCAATATGTCAAACCCTATGTTTCTGGGGTTTGTAGGAACAATAAAGCTTGTTGGATGAGCTTGTGGGGGCCTTACATTCAATCTGATGGCATTTGTGTGTGTGTGTGTCTTTAACACAATTTTTGAACACTGCAGCCTATCAGCTCCAAAATTTCACAGAAGGTTCTAAGCAGCAGTGGGCAGAATGCTATTGATTGTGGAGAAATTTGGGAAAAAGAGGCTCAGGGAGGGTCCTGGCATACCTTGAAACTAGTAAGCAGACTCAGCAGCTTCAAGCACCTTTGCAATTGTCTATACAGCAAAGATCCAGTTGACAACAGCCCATAACACATTCTAGAAGAATATCTGCCATCAACTCTGCCCACCGTGCCAGTAGTTTAAAATAGTGACACCTGGAATGACATATCTACCAGACCGGGGTCGGGGGGGAGAATGGTTTGAGGAAATGAGTACACAGAGCTCCTGGCACTGGGGAAGAATTGGAACACCTGGTATAGTGGAAGGGAGCATGGCTGTGCACAGAGGGGGAGGAGGCAATGGGGCATACAGATCTTGGTGAGGGGATTGGGGAAATGGTGTGACAGATGCAGCAATTTCCTGCAATATCCTTGAAAAAAAGAATTATTGAACTAAGTTAAAGTATCTTTGTGGTCCATTGTATTAAATGCAAAGGTTATATGGTAGTGTGAACCCAAAAAGAGTTTTGAATGTCAGAGGACTATGCTGCACAGTAGGCCAGACAAAAGTGGACTTTTGGACAAATAGTATCCAGTGTTTGCCTAGAGAATCTCGAGAGGGAGATGAATGCAGAATTCCCACCTCCAGTTATACAAAAACCCAGCCTTTTGAAGCTACCTCCCTGAGGAGGGAACCAATGTGTACTGATTACCTGTTCCCAGAATCGGAAGATAGGTTGGTCTCTCCTTCATACAGCCTGGGCCTAATGCATAGATGTGCATATTCTGACCTAAAGTTGCTATGACACCCCACCACTCACAGTCTTTGTAGGTTCTGAAGGACTGGTTCCTACCAAAGCCCCTGCTGAAACTGGGTGTGGGGCTGATCTCTGGTAAGCTTATTAGCAAGCGTGTAAGTTCTTTTATTGTTTTCAACTATGTTCTCTGTAATGTGGTCAATGTGCAGAATCAGTGTGCTTGCTTAGAAAGAGCTGTGTGGTGACTTAACTGCTGGCAATTATGCTGTTCATAAGTCTTCAGAGAGTTAGCAAAGTGCAGATGCCGGCCTGCTTAGGCAGTCTGTCTTGCTGGGGAATTCACAGTGTAGGCTGGAATCTGCAATCTGAAAAAACCCCACTCAGAAGGGAAATAGATGCAAGTCTCTACCCAAGAGAGATGATGGCTGAGGAGCCTGGAGCAGGTGCCCTTGACAGCCCACTGAGGGGAAATACAGGCGCAACTGCCCCGAACTGTGATTGTGGGTGGAGGGAAGGGAGGAATAGAAGTTGGTGGTGGCACAGAGAGTTTGGTATGGGGGAGTGGGGAAAGGGAACACAGTCCCTACCATATGGCACAGAGAGGAACGGGGGCACACAGAAGACCTGGTGTAAGAATGCTGCTGGGAGTCCCTGAACTAGAGGCAAACAGGGAGCTTGAAAATGGGGTGGGAATGGAGGGATCAAGAAGCCCCTGGTGTGTGCAAGAGTTTATCCTACAGCACCAATAAAGTGCCCCTTTACTTGGTGTTCACTGCAAATGGCTTTCTCCAGATTTTTAAATACGCTTTTAATACCATCCCATTCGATTTCTAGTCCTAAACCACCATTACCACAAACATTAGGCCAAGCATAGCTGGTACTGTATGTCTTCTAGACTAGGAAGTCCCCTGTGAAGTACTTGCTCTCCCTCTAATCCACTTGGAAAGGCCATCATGGTAGTAACAAAGCACAAGCCTAGGAGCGCTGGCCAGTACTTAGGATATAATTGAGACTTTTCCCGCATGGTAAACTTGTGTTACCACTCAAGCTCTAGGGCAGCCTGTTTAAAACCAGGCTTATTGCCAGTATTTTATGATGAGACAAATAGTTTGCAAATAAAAAATAATAGACCAAATGCGGAGCTCCTTTAATCACTCTTATGTCAGATGCCTGAGTAAGGATTTCAGAATCTGGCCCACTGAAAGCACAGCTTGTTTATAGACATACATACATACACAGTGACAAGATTTTTCTGCTCTACTTACTTTTTTATTTAAAAAATATCTGAAAAGCAGTTCAAGATATAATCTTCCCCTAAAAGGAAAATGCTGTTGTATTAGCAGAATTGCATCAAAGTGATGTGTGTAAAATTTGAATAAGATGGTTTGCATATGAAAATTAAGTGTGGGCAGGGAGCACTGAGTCTTCTACAGAGACTGAATAGCTTAAAAAGTGACATCTTGCAAATTACAGCCTCACAAATTGTTATTCACACAGTCTGAGTGATTTTTGATTGGCAAGTTAAATATCATTCATACCTTGGGGGTGGGGTTTCCATCATCATCTTGGTAACAGGTGAGTAGATTTTGTGCCTGGGCTGGTAAGTTTTTAGTACAATTTTGCATAGGTGATATAATATGCTGACAAATATTAATGCCATTTAGGGACTATTCCATAGTTAACAGTTAATGAGGGCATTGACTAGAACTGCCACAACAGAGACTGCTGAAGTGGATCTGCTGTCTTTACTTCTTCCATTGCTGCACCTCAAGGCATGCTGAGGGTTTATCCATCTTATTCAGGCAAGCAGGAACCTGACTGTAGTGTACAAGAAGCTCAAGTATTGGTCCAAAAGGCCACAGAAAGTGATCAGCTGTTTAGAGCCAGCAGTTTGGGAAAGACCTTGCTGAAGAGTATGTATATAGTGTGGAAAGAGATCTTGCACTCCTTCAGTGTATTGTATCTGCTGCAAGTAGGCCATTGTATAAAACCAGCATACAGGGTGGGAACCCCAGACCACAATAAAGAGAAAGTTCCTAAAGGTCACAAAGCTGTTTGATAACCATTTAAATGGAGAACAAATCCAAATCCTCATTATTGCTCCAATTGAATATCAAAATCCAGCAACAGTTTCCTGTTTGATCTTAGGCAAAAGGACTTGACACCAATAGTAGTAAATTACTAACCCCAGAAAAGTGTAACATGTAATATGGACACAAATATATTTATGGCACCTATATACACATCAGGGGTCTGTCTACACTGAAGGGTAAGCTCAGGATTAGTAGACCTCAAGTTAGCAGACCCTGGTTTTGTTAACCTAGGGCTTGAGCATTTATGCTCACTTGAAACCCCCGGTTAGGACTTGCTGAACCCTGGGTCCCAAACTGGGGGGAATCCAGCATCTACACTGCATTATGTGGGCCCAAGTTGAACCACATATCCCAGATTTCCTAGCTCTACCTCTTTCTTTGTGGGGCAGTGTGGGAAAACTTGACTGTCCACCAAACTTGATTGTCCAGAGGACAAAGAAAGTTGACCCGTGCAATTGCGGAATACTTTTTGTTGACTCGCAGAACACAAGTCCAGTGGGGCAGCATCTACACTGCACAGTAATAGGGGATGAACCCTGGCTCCTACCTTGACTCAAGCTCAGACCATCCTCCCCCATGGGATCCTGGGACCCTGGGTTAGTGCGATTTGTGTGTAGATGGAAGAGGCGGTTAGGCTTGAGCCAGGCTTACATTGCAAAGTAGACATAACCAAGGTAATTCCTGAACAGTAACATTCATGTCAGATTCCACCACTTAATATATGCACCAATGCCAAGACAAGACTTTAAAAACATCTATACCTGGGGAAGCTTTGGAAGTGATAGTTGCTTTGTGATCCTACCAAACTGTGCCACTACAGTCCACACAATCAAACTATGGCTGTGTCAGTACTGAACTGCGTCCTAACAGTTCAATATACACTTCATAAACTGATTCCATATAATGAAGTACAAGGCTGGAATATATACAATAAACCTCAGTCTGACAACACAATCTAGACTTCACACCATCCGTCACATCTATCAACATTTTTACTAATGTCACAGTTTTCACTTGCTAATGAGCTGCCGCATTGAGAAATGTTCTGGCTATCAGTCAGATAGCTATAATGAGGTAGAACAAATGCCAAGACCCCTCTTCAGAAGTTTCCTCTTATCACAGAGAGTCTTTACTGTTCACTTATCTCAGTACAGACCAAGACTTGCTTCCCTGAGGTATCGTCAGGCATTACAGGTGTAGATACTCTGACATCTAGTCTGCATTTTAACTAGAGGTGGTTGGAAAATTTCTATCAATACTGAAGTACGAGAAAAAATGGAGGATTTTTTTTCCCTTCCTTCTATCAGCTTTAATTTTAAACAAACACAAATGATGTTTTATATGTCCTAATGTGTATTTTTTTTTATTTTTAAAAAATCATTTCCCAATAATTTAGTGATATTTCAAAACAAAACAGATAACCTTCATCTAGGCCTGTGCTTTACCAAAAATAGGGCAATTTTGTCTATTGAACAAATTAGCCCATCTGCACACACTCACATTTTAGGCAACACATCCAGGAAGTTAGTGTAAACTACTTACACTTTCTGTAATCTCTTTATGGGAGCCAGAGGGACACAGTAATAACAGCCTTAGTAATATCAGTTGAATAGAGGAGGATGCTGATTAAAAAAACAAAACAACAAAAACAGTATGCCTTTCCCTTTCATTGTCTCTTCTGCTACTGTTCACTGGGGTGAGGTGCCTAGGTATGCTTGGTCCAGAGGTCATGTTAGGTCCAGAACTAGAGCAATTTGCTAAGAAGATACAGCTATAGCCATGTTGATTGGGGAAGTTTCCAAGCACAGTTGACTTTGGAGAGATGGACATGGATGATCAGTGAGAAACTACAGCATCTGTCCCTCTCGCTCACTAGCACTCCCTATTGTATGTGCTTTACATGCATTTCTAGGAGCAAATTGAAGGGTTCTGGACTGAGGTTTACTGTCGCTAACACCAACTTGGGATATTTTTTTATTTTTTCATTGGAAGAAGGTTTTCTCCCATATGAAAGTTGTGTCTTGTAATCTTTTCAGCTTCCCAGAGAATATTCCATACAGGCCTGAGATTAACTTTGTATTTGTACAAAATCATTGAATAGCATGTTTTTCATACCCAAGATTATAATTGATATCCAAGGACTTTCTCTTTTGCATGTCCATGACTTTACAATTGCTTTTCTTTATCTTAAACCAACATCTCTCAGTGGCAGGTTTCAGCATGTAATTATTCACTACTCATTTTATACTGCGTGAAAAGGGTTATCGGGTTTAAATCTTTAAGACTAATGAGTCATTGGTTAGGATTTTTAAGACAATTGGTTTATAACATTGTTTAACTGACAAAGATATTTATGTATGAAATAGGAGTTGTATTTGTTATAAATACATCTGTGTGACAGGTGAGAATTGCATCTATTGTATTATCTTTTCATACCTGTGTCACTGTGTGCCCAAAGTTACTCTATTTTAAAGTATTTGGGCACATTTAGGGGGAAGATGGTTTGCTTTATGGAAGACATTCAGCTTTCTGTGTGTGTGTGAATACAGTGGACGCCATGGTTAATTCCCAAGACCGGGGAAAGGTCTACAACAAAATTCTTCACAAGTGGCCAGAGAACAGCTTAGACCTGCCATTGATCCTTAACTTACACACCAGCATGTCTTTTCATAGGATACAGATGTTTTGCTTTTTTGAGATTAGAGCACCTCCTCCTGTGTTGAGTTTGTCCTTGTATGTAGAATGCACTTTCCCCAGGGAATGCAATGGAAAATGGATCACCTCGAGCATTGATGAAGACTGGAGTAGTTTAGTGAACAGGAGTACATTCACTTTAATGAGCAGCTTCTTAGGAGGACAATGTCACTGAAAACTGTGATATGCATATACAGTATAAAGTAAATAAAGACATGAAATCTGGTCATCGTTGTTATGAAAATGTATGTAAAATTAAGGCTACCAAATATATATAAATATGGCAATTTGAAACTGACTTTCATAAAGAAGTGAGAAAAAGCTCTCATTGTTTTGAGACTGCAAAGCATAGGAGGTCAAGATGATCTTTATACCGCTTGTCAAAAATGTTTAAGCAAAACTTTCTGCTACGTTTTATTTTTATGCAACCCTTTTACTCATAAGACTCCAAACCAGCCCAGCAATTAATCATGAGCTTAAGGTGACGTGCTTCAGTGGGACTATTCATATGCTTAAAGTTAAGCACTTGCTTATTTGCTTTACTGGATTTGGGCCTGGATAATGGGATGGATGGGGGCTAAGATACCTTGTTTTAACAAGTGTCCACTGATATCCAGCAAATGGAAAAATCCTGCAGACATGCCAAACTGCCGAGGGAAGACTAGATTGTTATGGCATTCGATATTACTACCTCCATAAGACGGATGATATGATAGAAGTCTAGGAAGTATTCCTGTTGGGGGCAATAGTTCTAAGATATCACAACATCCAATACAGATATACCCATTTTTATTGACATAGGTGGACTAAGTAGTTGAACAAATTTGTAACCATCAGTGTCCAATAAAGATTCACATTAATGACTACATACACACACATCATACAGCTCCACTAATCAGACTTTATATTTTGCCACTATAGTGAATGTTGAAAACATGATTGATGTACAATATATAGAATAATATAGCACCTGGAAAATTAGAAGTCAGCCTGTGCCCCTGGGTTGAGTAGAGCTAACTGGGAAATAATTTTTATGTGAAAAATTTCATCAAACAATATTTTTTATTTCCTTCAAACATTTTTAATTGCAAATGTTTCAGGTTCCAGGGCATCACAATCCTTCCTCAAGTCACCCAGTGCACAGGTGGAGTATGGAGGCTGCACTATGCTTTGGGATGAGCTCAGCCCACTCATTCTGCTCCTCATACCGCCTCAGCCCCCTCTGGGGATTATGTGGGTGTAGCAAGTGGACAGAGGAAGCCCAAGCAGACTGCAACTGTGGTTGGCCTGTCTGTTGGACTAGCAAGATGTGAGGAAGCTGCCTGCATGCGCATACAAGGGCCAATCATGAGCTGTCCCTTAACGTTCCCATCTCCAGCCGACCATCCTGTGAGTGCATTTGCAATCATGCATTCATGATGCTGACCCAGGTAGATATAAGGCAGCTCCCCTGTTCCTGTCTGGCTACTTGTGCCAGCAGGAGATTCATACTCAAGGAGGGTAGGTGATGCTATCACAGCTTCTCTCCCTCTGGGTTTTCTAATGGTGGTGTTGACTGAATTTTATACATTGTCCGGGGGAGTCAGTCTGAGGTTCGTCTCCCTACCCCATGTCTATGAAAGGAGACTAGAGGAGCTCGGGTTGTTTAGTCTGACAAAACGAAGGCTGAGGGGGGATATGATTGCTATCTTTAAATATATCAGAGGAATAAATACAAGGGAGGGAGAGGAATTATTCCAGCTTAGTACTAATGTGGACATGAGAACGAATGGATATAAACTGGCCGTGGGGAAGTTCAGTCTTGAAATTAGACGAAGGTTTCTGACCGTCAGAGGGGTGAAATATTGGAACGGCCTTCCGAGGGAAACGGTGGGGGCGAGGGACCTGTCTGGTTTTAAGATTAAGTTAGATAAGTTTATGGAGGGAATGGTTTAATGGTAAAACATATTAGCCAAGGAATACCAAGCAATGGTAGGTAAATAGTATAATGGCTAACAGGGGTCAGGCTAGAGACTCTTGCCTACATGCTCGGGGTCTTACTGATTGCCATATTTGGGGTCGGGAAGGAATTTTCCTCCAGGGTAGATTGGCTGAGCCTCTGGAGGTTTTTCGCCTTCCTCTGCAGCATGGGGCAGGGATCGCTAGCAGGAGGGTTCTCTGCCAATTGAAGTCACTGAAACACAGGATTTGGGGACTTCAACAGCAGAGTCAAGGGAAGGGGTAGGGACAGTTTTGTGGCCTGCAGCATGCAGGGGGTCAGACCAGATGATCATAATGGTCCCTTCTGACCTTAAAGTCTATGAGTCTATGAGTCTATCAACGGGTTTGTTTTACCCCAAGGAAAACTGACAAAGGGATAAGGTGCAAAACAAGGAACAGGTTTATTACAGGCAACAGTTAAAACAAATAGGTAAAACACGGTAAGTAACACAGGTGAGTATAACAAGGTAAATACTATATTTGGTCCCTTTTTCTGTTACAATTGGGCATCCTTCAAACAGGCTTTGGCTGTAACAGGATAGAGGACTAGAAGCCCTGACCCAAGGCTAAACCCCAGATCAGTTGGTAAAAGGAGCAACATCTTTCCTTTCACTATCTCTTGCAGCTTTTGGTCAATGACTCACTCCACAACAGCTGGATGGACTCCGGATCCAGGTGACCCTGGCAGGTATTGGGAGCAGGACCTCAGGACAGGTAATGACCACTCTGTTCTTCTCTCTTGTAGATCTCCCTCCCTGTGCTGTCATGGGTGGATGTGAGTTGAAGGTGACAAGCCATGTGGTATGCAAGGTGTTACCCTCCCAACATCCCTAGTGTGGTGCTATGGACTATCTATTATGCAGACAGCAGCACTAGCTATTCCCTAGAACAGCATCACACTCTGCCTCCAAGATGGGCATCCCCCTCTGACAGGCGAACTGATCTTATGTACTGTCCCAGTTGCTGGGCAGACTCTCAGTCAGTTGACCTGCCAGTTTCCTGCCTCTGGATGAAAAAAGGCACCAAAACCAAAAGAAATGGGGAAGAAGGGTACCCAACATGGATTCTAGGTTGTTGTTGTTGTTGTTGGAAATCCAAGATGGCACATAGGGGCAAATGTGAGGTAGACAAAAATCCCTCTATAGTAGGGTAAGACAAATAGCTCTATTTTACTGCCTGAGCTTCCTAAGAGTCTTACCAGCTGAGGAGATACATTGATCAGTGCCTCATTGGTTGGCTATGTTCCCTGCCAACATCTTGCTCAGACTGTACTGGCTCACTATAGCATCCCAACAGTAATTGCACCTTCCTTCGCTGGTTGATTTGTTGTTGCTAGGCTCCTACGTGGAGGTTTTTGTCAGTACAAGTCAGCATAACTCTGGGTTAGGTCTCACCTGAGGACTTTATTATCTGGAGTGCTGATTCAAGATGTTATCCCTAACTATATGCATAGGTGGAACATTATAAAATCCTTCCTTTTTTTTACAGCATCAGTAACTGTATGGAAATACGAAGGGTGTTGTAAATGAATACGCACACAGGGCTATCAGGATAATAGTCTCACCTGAGATTCATGAGCAAACCCTGAAATATTAAAAGCACACCAGTGGGGGTATTGCTGATCTAAAGAGTAAAATATTGGTATGTAGAAAAGAGATTTAAAAAATAAAATATTTCTTATTAGGGTAATAGTCCAATTAAATGTTTAAAGTAGAACTAAAAAAGGAGTTTACACTGTAAACTGATCCATTAATCATGTTCCTTTTACCATCAATAGTGCGATTGATGAGCAGATCCAATTTTGTTTTACTTTGAGAGAGCACACAATAGCAAGTTTTACTACAGCTATCTTATTTTACAAGCATTAATGAACAATTAACCAACACTAGCACTCTTTCCATCTGTAATCCTGTAGTAGGATCACTAATCTCCACCACTAGCAGCTAATGATGAAGGTCTCTTAAGCTTTACTTCTTATCTCAGCCAGTTCTTAATACTTGCATAAGTATGCTTTCTGAGACGGGCGGCCCCCTACTGTTCTGCGACTTGAATACAAAAGACTGGTGAAATTTTTGAAGGGTTTTCTGTTCAATAACACTTCTATACTTATGTTTGCCTTCCTACTACAACAAACACAAGTGATCAGCAGAGGACTCTCGGGGTCACTAAGGGCTCTGTGTTTCCATACTTGTTCTAATACTTATAAGAATGTATTCATGCCCTATTATATATATTCCCTGGCTGCCCAAGCAGAAGCTCTAAACTAAAAGCCAGAATAAAACAGTATTTACTTCAAGAACAAGTTTTGCCGCCTGTATTGAACAAAAGAAAGTTTGAAAACGACTGCCATTAAAAATACATGTTGCGTGAACTGAAATTTTCGAGCATACAACTCACAACATGTTCTAGCTTCTCTTTAACTTTGTACCATGAGCACAGTTTCTTTATATTGTTATAAAAATAAGTCTTCCATTCTGTCACAACTCCTCAGTAATATCAAATTCAAAAAATATTGTCGTGACTTCCAAGCAGTCAGGAAGCTCTGGACATAGTTGGAGTCTGTTCTTACTGACACCAGTGTAAGTCAGGAGAACACCACTGAAGTCAGGGCAGTTACCAGTTTTATGCTGGTGTGAGAGATTAGACTCAATTCAAAGGGTCCAAGTTCATCACTGGTGTAACTTTTGAAATCAATGGAGTTATACCAGGGATTGACATTTTTCAGAGGACAGAAGTATTTGTAATTGTGTAGAGCTATGAATGGGCACAGGCAGGATTAATAACATAACCTAGTCTGCTTCATGAACGCTCTGCACAGTTCTTGGACAATAGCGGCCCTGATCTTTGCCTACAGTTGAGGACTGCAAAGCCACCTGGAGCTCCCCTGTTCCAGGGCTGGCTATGTGCCAGGCTGGTCCCCTGGCATAAGTGAGAGCAGAATGAGGGCTGCACCAATTATGCCAGCTACCAGGGACACCAAGCTTCTATTTTAGCAGCCAGGAACACCAGGGCTATGTCCTTTCCTGCAGCCACACGCCCTATGCCTGCTGCAGGAAGAGGGTTGGTATGGGAGACATTGTGCTGCCTGCCACTACTCCATTGGAAGATGCCCCCTCACTGAGATGCTCCTCCCATAAAGCAGCTCAAGATTGAGGTTACTGTATTTTCTCCTACAGGTTAGATGCAGATTTGTAACTGACCAGAGTTGAACAGGACTGAAACAAAACAGTAGTTTTTGATAGGTTCTGTGCTTTAAAGAGAAAAAAAAAATCTGCCCTGCACATATGGACCAGTGCTGCTCTTCACAGATGTAGGGAGTGAATATAGGTCCTGCCAGTCCCTTCCATCTCATTACACCTGGGTGCACACAAACAGCACCTCTTGCAGCTGAGGATGAGAAGAGAAGCATTCAGGAAGATAGAGATGCAGACAGTATGCTTTTGTCATTGTGAAATTCCACTTCCAGTGAATGTTTGGCCTGAGAACAACGTAACTCTAAATAAGGGAATGTTAGTGTCTTTTCTTGTTCCAAATTGTTTTTCCCTTTTAAAAGAAAGCCCAAGAAATTTTATCTGCAAAAAACCCTCTTACAGCAGCAGAATGAGTACTGAGCTGGGTAAGCGTCTGGAAATTCAGGGTTAGAGCTCCCACGGTAATATTAATCAGCCTCCTTGCGTTTATGTGTTCCAAAGCATCGTTTATTATATAGGCACACTGGACCATGCATATACTATTTGGCAAATATTGGGACAGGGACCTTTTTTGTGCTGTGTTTGTACACTGTGTACCACAATGAGGCCCGGGCCCACGACTGGGGCTCCTGGGCACTATTGCAGTGTAAATAATAAATAATAATTGGGGAAAACTTCACTTTTATAAAGTCACAGGGAGGTATAGGAAGCTTCACTTTTACATGGAAAAAGCTTCACTTTGACATTACTTTTACTTTTCCTGTGAAAGGACGTCTCCATAGCATCCCAGGTGCCTGTAAAGCCTAGCAGTGAGGGTGAGAGAAATGATTTAGCAGCTCACTTTGAAGTGCTCATGCAGCCACACATCACAGGAATTGCTCTATGGGCCATGGCACACAATAGCACCCGAGAAGTGACCGGGCAGCTTTGAAATTTAACTTCAGTTTAAAAAAAAAAAGCTGAATTGGGAGTAATGTTGATGCTCCTCCATACAGCTTTTTTAAGTACAAACAATTTTTAAAGCAGCTCACAGGTGGTGTGAGAGAACTCATGGCAGAAGGAACACAGGTTATGTATGGGGCCAACCCTGACATCTTTGCTTATTCTGGTAAAATTCCCCTGAACTTCAGTGGGAGTTTTGCCCAAGTAAAGAGAGATCAAAGACATCAGGAGTAAGCCCTCTGGCAACTCATGCCATTTAAAACCTGTAGTATTTATTTTTAAACAAATAATTAAAAGTTAGGAGGGAGAAAAGATTGTGACTCTTCTCTGCTCCTTATGTGCATAGATACAAGTATTTCCTTCTTTATGTGCATATTTAAAATCCTAGGTGTGACCCTCACTACAAAGATCCTACTTCTACAGAGGATGGATCAGGAGATTGGGGTGGGGGAGGAGCTAAACTTGGGTTTTGGCTTCGCCCATAACAAAGGGCCTACCGTGGAGTCTGAACCAGGAACCTGAGGGTTTGGCACAGGCCCAGCTCTGTTTTATTTATTCTCACTTTCAAATACTTCAAATTTTTGTTTTGGACCACTGCACTGGAATACTGCACTGGGAAAGACACAGGATGGTCTATTAAATTTCATACTAAAAATACTAGGAGTATTTTTCACCCACGTGGAACCAAGCAGCACTGGAAGTCTCACACAAGAGATCTTTCATCAGATTTTTGTCAAGAATTAGAAAGAAAACAAAGATCTGACACTGTGAAGCATAGCACAGGAAGGACTGGTCTGTCAGAGCTCTGTATCTCCTAGTCATTGGCACAACTGTGAACATAGATCTGTTTTCAGTGGCTGGAGTGGTAGTGTAGCAGTAGGGCTTCTATAGTAGGCCATCCTATCAGCTCAGCTGAATTCCAAGGAATCAGTATAGTAAATGGCTAGTATGGATTACTATTTCTCATCAGTGTGGCTTAAGAGCCTGCGGATATTTTCAGCTGTCTGGCCAAGAGTGTGCATTTAATTTCAATTTTACACTGAACTGTACAGTTAGAGTTTCTTGCTCATATCACAATGTTGCCTTCTCTAGCAAGGGAAACAGAAACATTTCCTGTGTCATTTCTATCACCATATATCATATAGTAAAGGTAAAGATAGATCCTAATTAACAATATTCTTTCCAAGTTACATGCATTAAAGTGACGTAAACAGTTTGCATGTGATAAAGTAGATCTAGTGCATCAAATTAACCAGGATAAAGCCAAACCCCTGGTTCAAAATTCCCACCGCACAGATATCTGATATACTAAATAATCTGGGACCCATTCTTCTTCTGAATCACATATTCATTATCCAAATTGCCTATCCCCAAAGTGATAATATAGTGTGGTGCAACATGCCCCAACAGGACATTGATTGACTCTGTGCCTACATATTACAAACACAGTGTAAAGCAAATATCTCACTCTATTATCTGTTGTCTCTATGAGCCAACAGATTACATGTATCACTGAGTAGCTGAATAACTTTTACACAGTTTGCTCATATCTATTTACACATATTCTACAAAAGATGCATTAACACCAAAGAACAAATGTAAAGAAAAAGAGTATACCTGCTGAATCCAGGCAACTGCCCATGTGAACAGCCAGGAGAAACAAACATCCATACTTATTGGAGAGATAAGGTAGGTGAGGTAATATCATTTATTGGGCCAACTTCTGTCCAAGCTCTGTGTAGCTCAAAAGCTTGTCTTTCACCAACAGATGTTGGTTGAAGATATTACCTCCTTCACCTTGTCTTTTTAATATCCTGGGACCAACACAGCTACAACATAAGCTACATGCTTATATTGATAGTATCTGTAAATATGATGGGAGATTTCTGAAGTCTTATAGTAATAGAAAGTAGAGTCCCATAGCTCTGTGGAAGCCCTTAGGAACTATTGGGGGACTATATAACTTCTTACTGGCTTACTATATTGAGGAGATTATGACCTATGTATTAAATTTTAAATACCTCATGAAGTTGCATAGTGCAGAATCAGTGTGACATACACTGGACACCTGATTCATTAATAACTACATAGATGTCTAGATAGGGCAGCTGCCTCCTGAGTGCCCCCTCGTGGCCAGAGGTCAGTCTGCAGCACCCTACCTATGTTCCCTTCGTCAGGTCCCCTCAATAACTCACTCAATCCAATGGTAGTAAAAATATTCCCTTCATGTGGTTCAATTTACTTAGTCCTCCAGGCCCCAACCCTCTTTCAATGTCTCTCTCCCTTAAATTAGGGAGTCCACAGCCTTTCTTCCCAAAGCTGGGTCCTAATTCAACAGTCATTCCCAGGCTTTCCCTTGTTGGAGTTCAACCTCCTGGTTCTGACTTCTCAACACCCTTGGTGATCGGGGCTTCCCTGCAGGAGCCTCTTTCTCTCTCCCTGCAGTTTCCCAAGCTTCTTCCTTCTCTGTGGCTTCCTGTTGCCCTTTTTAAGGAACTCGGCTGTCCTCCATTAGGCCCCATCAAGGCTATTAATGCAGCGTAGGTGGGCTGGAGCAGTTCCTTCGGTCATCAGAGCTGGCTGGCCCCAGGCCTCCAACCCTTAAGAGGTAAGCCACAGTGTCCCTTAATTTATAATACTTCAAACAGACGCATGCCCTGCACGAACAGACATTCCAAACCAACATGTTGCACTGGCGGTTGAATAGGGTTTTGGAACAGTAGGCAAGTGATGCTCTAGCTTTTCGTACCTGGTGACACATTGCAGTCATTGAAGTGAGTTGCCCAACGTCACCAGGGCCAGCTCTAGCTTTTTTGCCACCTCAAAAAAAAAAAAAAAAAAAGGCGGCCGGACTGCCGAAGCAAAAGAAAAAAAAAAACGGCAGCTACAGGGAGCGCATGGAGGGCGGTCAAGGCGGCTCGCAGGGGGGTGAAGGGCGGCGCTCCCTCCACCCGTGGGCAGCCAGGCGCTGCAGCCCACTCGCAGCCGGGCGAGAGGGGCTCCCTCCTCTGGCCTTGGGGTGCCTCTCCCGGCCAAGCAGGCGGAGGAGGTGCTGGCTCAGCCACTCCTTTAAAGGCGGCTCAGCCGCTCCAGGCTCAGAGCAGCGTGGGAGGCGGAAGCTGATGCAGGCGGTGGGGAGTGGAGCATCCTGGGGAGCCCGGCAGCATGGTGAGTGGCGGGGATCGCTAGTTCCTGCTCCCCTGGGCCGCGGTCCGTGCCCCTGCAGGGCTGGGCTGGGACTGGCGGAGCGCGGGCAACTGGCTGGGGGCTCCAGAGCTGCGGACCAGGCTGCCAAAGCAAAAAAAAAAAGAACCACGGCAGGGCGGTCGGAATGTGCCGCCCCAAGATTGGCCGGAATGCCACCCCTTACAATGTACCGCCCCAGGCACATGCTTTCTCATCTAGTGCCTGGAACCGGCCCTAAATGTCACACAGCAGGTCAGTTCAGAGGCAGAGCTGGGAATAGAAGCCCAGCTGATTGGCTAAGACAGATTTCACATCATTTTAAAGCTTTCCAGTTACTGGAAAATATATTAGTAACCTGCTTCTAATACTATTCCTGTATTGATAATCCAGAGTCATTCAGCAAATGTTGAGAAAATGGTGTAAGTACAGCAGGACAAATGTCTGGTTTTTGGCACTACTGCAATTCACTTCCAGGTGGATTTTGCACTACTGGTTTTGATTAAGCCAGCAAAAAATGTAGTCTATCATGCCTCACAAATGTAAGCTGATCGGGCCATGCAGACCTAGGAAGTAGGGTTGGCAATTCAGTAGCATTCGTTCCTCTGAGTCTGTACTGAAGCAATACCCCAGTATGTAGCTAGGAGGCACTATGCTGATCAGACTTAAAACAAACGTCCTGTCCATTTTTTGGCCATTAAATATGGCACTTGACTCTTCTTGTAGAGTAAGGCTGTTAACTCTGATACCATGACTAAATCCCAATTCAGATAACTGCATTCTGCCTACCTAAAATTCCCTCTACAGTTTCAGTCAATAAAGGCATACTCTACTTCCTATTTTAAACTAAACTATTGCTGTGAGCTAATAAACTGCTGGTTCATTTCACAACATTTAATTGTTGGATGAAGTGTTCCCTGTGTAGTGGATACACATCTGTTAAGTCTGTAAGTTTGTAAAAAGCTCTGAGATCCTTCAGGATCTAAGGAGCTCGATAAACGTTTGACACCATTATAATACAACGCTGTGCATGCAGTACACATTGGAGAGCTTCATTGCTGCAATCTCATGCTAGTGTTGCAAATGTCTTCTAGCTCTTGAGGCTGACACAATGAATCAGCCTAGTTTGTTCACGTGGTTCTGGAATGCAGGCCAATCACCCTCAAATAATGGTGGCTATGTAATGTCATTTCCAGAAGTATTACTACAATCATGATGGTGTCGCCAGGAGGGCTTTGGCTTCCTAGACCACGAGATGCTATTCAAGGAAGGACTGCTAGGCAGAGATGGTGTTCACCTTTCGAGGAGGGGAAAGACCCTATTTGGACACAGACTGGCAAACCTAGTGAGGAGGGCTTTAAACTAGGTTCGACGGGGACAGGTGAGCAAAGCCCACAGGTAAGTGGGGAACATGGAGACCTGGGAGATGTCGGAAACGAGAGGGGGTGTGGGCTATATTGGCAGAGAGAAAGGAGGGTCAGGACAAAACTGGGAGGAAAGATCAAACCAGTATCTTAGATGCCTATATACAAATGCGAGAAGTATGAGGAATAAGCAGGAAGAACTGGAAGTGCTAATAAATAAATATAACTATGACATTGTTGGCATCACTGAAACTTGGTGGGATAATACACATGATTGGAATGTTGGTGTGGATGGGTACAGCTTGCTCAGGAAGGATAGACAGGGGAAAAAGGGAGGAGGTGTTGCCTTATATATTAAAAATGTACACACTTGGACTGAGGTAGAGATGGACATAGGAGACGGAAGTGTTGAGAGTCTCTGGGTTAGGCTAAAAGGGGTAAAAAACAAGGGAGATGTCATGCTAGGAGTCTACTACAGGCCACCTAACCAGGTGGAAGAGGTGGATGAGGCTTTTTTTAAGCAACTAACAGAATCATCCAAAGCCCAAGATTTGGTGGTGATGGGGGACTTCAACTATCCGGATATATGTTGGGAAAATAACAGAGCGGGGCACAGACTATCCAACAAATTCTTGGACTGCATTGCAGACAACTTTTTATTTCAGAAGGTTGAAAAAGCTACTAGGGGGGAAGCTGTTCTAGACTTGATTTTAACAAATAGGGAGGAACTCGTTGAGAATTTGAAAGTAGAAGGCAGCCTGGGTGAAAGTGATCATGAAATCATAGAGTTTGCAATTCTAAGGAAGGGTAGAAGGGAGAACAGCAAAATAGAGACAATGGATTTCAGGAAGGCAGATTTTGGTAAGCTCAGAGAGCTGATAGGTAAGGTCCCATGGGAATCAAGACTGAGGGGAAAAACAACTGAGGAGAGTTGGCAGTTTTTCAAAGGGACACTATTAAGGGCCCAAAAGCAAGCTATTCCGCTGGTTAGGAAAGATAGAAAATGTGGCAAAAGACCACCTTGGCTTAATCACGAGATCTTGCATGATCTAAAAAATAAAAAGGAGTCATATAAAAAATGGAAACTAGGACAGATTACAAAGGATGAATATAGGCAAACGACACAGGAATGCAGGGGCAAGATTAGAAAGGCAAAGGCACAAAATGAGCTCAAACTAGCTACAGGAATAAAGGGAAACAAGAAGACTTTTTATCAATACATTAGAAGCAAGAGGAAGACCAAAGACAGGGTAGGCCCACTGCTTAGTGAAGAGGGAGAAACAGTAACAGGAAACTTAGAAATGGCAGAGATGCTTAATGACTTCTTTGTTTCGGTCTTCACCGAGAAGTCTGAAGGAATGCCTAACATAGTGAATGCTAATGGGAAGGGGGTAGGTTTAGCAGATAAAATAAAAAAAGAACAAGTAAAAAATCACTTAGAAAAGTTAGATGCCTGCAAGTCACAATTGATGAAATGCATCCTAGAATACTCAAGGAGCTAATAGAGGAGGTATCTGAGCCTCTAGCTATTATCTTTGGAAAATCATGGGAGACGGGAGAGATTCCAGAAGACTGGAAAAGGGCAAATATAGTGCCCATCTATAAAAAGGGAAATAAAAACAAACCAGGAAACTACAGACCAGTCAGTTTAACTTCTGTGCCAGGGAAGATAATGGAGCAAGTAATTAAGGAAATCATCTGCAAACACTTGGAAGGTGGTAAGATGATAGGGAACAGCCAGCATGGATTTGTGAAGAACAAATCATGTCAAACCAATCTGATAGCTTTCTTTGATAGGATAACAAGCCTTGTGGATAAGGGTGAAGCTGTGGATGTGGTATACCTAGACTTTAGTAAGGCATTTGATACGGTCTCGCATGATATTCTTATCGATAAACTAGGCAAATACAATTTAGATGGGGCTACTATAAGGTGGGTGCATAACTGGCTGGATAACCGTACTCAGAGAGTTGTTATTAATGGTTCCCAATCCTGCTGGAAAGGCATAATGAGTGGGGTACCGCAGGGGTCTGTTTTGGGACCGGCTCTGTTCAATATCTTCATCAACGACTTAGATATTGGCATAGAAAGTACGCTTATTAAGTTTGCGGATGATACCAAACTGGGAGGGATTGCAACTGCTTTGGAGGACAGGGTCATAATTCAAAATGATCTGGACAAATTGGAGAAATGGTCTGAGTTAAACGGGATGAAGTTTAACAAAGACAAATGCAAAGTGCTCTACTTAGGAAGAAAAAATCAGTTTCACATATACAGAATGGGAAGATACTGTCTAGGAAGGAGTACGGCAGAAAGGGATCTAGGGGTTATAGTGGACCACAAGCTAAATATGAGTCAACAGTGTGATGCTGTTGCAAAAAAAGCAAACATGATTCTGGGATGTATTAACAGGTATGTTGTGAGCAAGACACGAGAAGTCATTCTTCCGCTCTACTCTGCTCTGGTTAGGCCTCAGCAGGAGTATTGTGTCCAGTTCTGGGCACCGCATTTTAAAAAAGATGTGGAGAAATTGGAGAGGGTCCAGAGAAGAGCAACAAGAATGATTAAAGGTCTTGAGAACATGACCTATGAAGGAAGGCTGAAAGAATTGGGTTTGTTTAGTTTGGAAAAGAGAAGACTGAGAGGGGACATGATAGCTGTTTTCAGGTATTTAAAAGGGTGTCATAAGGAGGAGGGAGAAAACTTGTTCACCTTAGCCTCTAAGGATAGAACCAGAAACAATGGGTTTAAACTGCAGCAAGGGAGGTCTAGGTTGGACATTAGGAAAAAGTTCCTAACTGTCAGGGTAAATTTGGGATAAATTGCCTAGGGAGGTTGTGGAATCTCCATCTCTGGAGATATTTAAGAGTAGGTTAGGTAAATATCTATCAGGGATGGTCTAGACAGTATTTGGTCCTGCCATGCGGGCAGGGGACTGGACTCGATGACCTCTCAAGGTCCCTTCCAGTCCTAGAATCTATGAATCTATGAATCATCTAGGGAAACTAGCATTAACAATATTCGGGATTTAAAAAGGTAGTAAGCTCCAACTGCCCCTTCTTTACAGCTAAGGATTCCCGAGTCTTTGGCTCATACTCAGAATCTAAATGACCCATTTTTCCCTATTTAGATACACAGTATTTACAGGGGGAGCACGTGGGCTCATAGGAATGTGGAACAAATCACAGAATGAGAGCATCTACAAAATCCTAGCATTTCCAATCCTGAAAATGGAATTTAACTATTTCATTCACCATAAATTGATGCCCCTGTGTATTTCTACAGACTGAGTTTGCTGTTAAACAAAATAGACTTTCTTCAATAATGTACAGAACTGATGGACATCAAGGTAACTTAACACCGGGGTCTTGACCTTTCTTATGCTGAATCGCTATACATTTGAAAACAAGTTGTTTATTTGGCTTGGCTTTTACCCACTTTAATTTATTTACCGTTGCACCACTTGAGTATGAGCTTTTAGTTTTTTACCCGTTTACTCTTGTAATCTAAAAAAATACTTTTATAGATTCTATTTTGTCAATTTTGTCCTAAAATTTACGCTTTGTGAAAATTGGTTTTACAAAACCTACGGTCAGT
Source organism: Trachemys scripta elegans (assembly GCF_013100865.1). Lineage (NCBI taxonomy): Eukaryota > Metazoa > Chordata > Testudines > Emydidae > Trachemys > Trachemys scripta. Next base: position 76,962,765 of record NC_048305.1, on the reverse strand, counting down.
AAAAATGTTTTAATTTATTTAATTTCAATGGAAACAGCCTTTTTAAAAACAAAGAAAAAAAGTCTCATGTAGTGTTTGTATCACCTATATTGCCACATTTTACTAGTGCTTGAGACACATTAGAAACTGACAATGAACCAAGTGTACCTGACTAGTCTCGTTTAATTTTCCAAGATGGGAGAAATGTAAGAAAGGAAACAAGTACCATAAATATTTAAAAGTAAATCAGATTTTTTTTAAAAAAAAGAATTTCAGTTCTAATATCTGACGTGTTATTTATAGGGCTGGTTGGAAATTTTCCATCAAAACTGTTTTTTGACAGAAAATTGCATTTTCAGTTAAGTAACTTTTTCAGCAAGAGTGTCTGATTTGTGCAGGCCATTTTGATTTTTCATTACATAACTGAATGGCCATAAACCAAAAAATGTTGATTCTCAAATGCTGCTGCACTTTCTCATAAGAGTTGAGTTTGGTTGGCTCATGCTCCCATTGTCCCCTATGGACCGAGCTCCCCAGCTGAACTTCATCTCCCATGATCCACTATGGCGATGATACTGCTGTCATGCATGACCTCCCCGTACAAAGAGTGCTTCTTGGGAGATGTAGTCTGATCAGGGAACTTGGCCTACCAAGAATCGGAGCACGAGGCACCTAAACTACAACTCCCATGAAGCACTGCAGTGGCATTTCAGATTTCATTTTTTCATCAAGAAAAATCAAAAATTGATGAGAACTTTTCTTTCATTTTCATCAACATTTTCAGCAGGAAAAAAACCTAAATTTTCTGACCACCTCTATGTATTTGTAAAATAGATTAGGATATTATTTTTAAAATGTGACTTCAATGGAGATATGCCACTTAATACAAGGTGAGAATCTGGCTCCATGATTTTTAAGTTGACAGTGGCAAAATGTCTTTAATATATAATCATCCATGATCAATGTTTCCCACAGTCCAGTCAGTCATTGTCAGAAAATAATGCTTAATCTTTTTAGCACAGCCATAGTAACAAAATCAAGGGTTCCAATAATTAACAAACACACAACCATCAGATCTCCAGGGAAGACCAAAGTCTGACAGTTGGTTCTCCATGAGGACCAGGACTAGTAATCTACAGACCTTTCTCATCTGTCCACAGATCTCCCTTTCAGATAGTTCTTAATTATCAAATTTCCCCAAGCTGTCTCCACTGCCTGCACTTTCCCCACCAATCTCTTTTCTCCATCAGTTCTCCTGGCTCTCTCCTTCCTCCCCTTTGCAAAAAGTTTCCTTGTAAGGCCTCCTCTGCCTACTTCCTGTCTCTCTGCCTCCCCTTCTGGCTGGCACAGAGTATGCCTTTCCTAACCCCGTTGCCTGGTGTTGTGTTCTCCACGGGCAGCAGTGCTAGAGTACATTGGGCTCAGCAGCTGCCCTTTTCTATTCCACGCACTTTCCTCATCCTCCTGGTCCCTCTGCCCCCAACTGACACACACTACTCATCAAGGTAGATTGGAGTGGTGGCAGTTTCAAACAGCCCTGCTGAGGAGCCCGGGCAGCTGTGGGGAGCCCGTGATGTGGGGGTGGAGGCTGAGAGCCGTCCCCGGCTGCGTTCCCGCCCCCCCAGGCTCCCCACCCAGCTGAGGACAAATGGAGGGTCTGCAACTCTGTGCTGGCTCCCCACAGCTGCCTGCATGGCTTTCCCTGACCCAGCTCCAGTGGGAGTGGGGGGTGCCTTGGAGCTTCAGTCCAGCCACGGGTGGGCAACTGTGAGGAACAGTGGCGCAGACCCTCCACCTGCTCTGGGTGTGGGGCCTGGGGGCAGGGACACGGGCTGGGGGCTTATCATGGCTGGAGCTGGGTCGGGGAGAGCCACGCGGGCAGCTGTGGGGAGCTTGGGTCCCTCCACCTGCTCTGGTGAGTCTGTGCTACAGCTACAGAGCCCTGCATGGATACAAAATTTGCATCCGCATACAAGCTTCTATCCGCAAAAATGGTTCACGGATATAAAGCGGATATCCATGGATTTGCAGGGCTCTATACATGTTTATCCAGCATAACTGCTCTGCTTTTCTTAGAGTGAGGTCTATGTGTGGACTTGTGGACAAGTTATTTTAAACTGATTGTCATGCAAAAGTAAAGAGGTTAACAGCCATATTCCACTATATAGAAATTACATGGCAATACTGCAAAAACTTGCAGTTATTAATAGGATTATATTAATCTGGGAGGCAGCAATCATTTATTTTAGGATTTAAAACAAAATACATATTACTAATAATGTAGCACAATAAATCTAATGCTAATGAGAGGGCATAATAGCTATTTGAATATATGTGATGGAACATTATACCAGCTAAGTAATTCAGTCTTTTCAGCAGAAAAATTGTTCAGGTGACAATTAAATGGTAGATTATAACAGCCAAGGATTGAGAAATGGTTCGTTGAAGCAAATTGGAGGATTCTGGCTGCTCTAAGATGGCAAACAATATTTTGTTTGTGGAGAAGAGTTGAATTAAAGCTGGTAGAGTTTTCATTACAAGCCTTCTCTGCCTTTCTGGGCAACAAATCCTGCAAATTCTTGCTAACGGAAGATGGTGTTGTAACAGTCTTTTGTGCATCCTGATTGAACATTCAGCTACATAACCCTCACTGAACTGTTTATCTTATGTACTTATTTAACTAACATTCAAACTGACAAGTCTCCTATTTCTGGGCTTTCTTTTTATACTTTAATGTATGCCTTATCAGATGAAACTCAGATACTACCAAACTTTGCATGTTTTTGATTTTGCACATAAACTGAAGGGCAGAATTCCAGTCTATGTCCTCAGTCATTCAATTTTTCAAGATCTTTGAACAAGACTTCAAACCCTGCAAAAACACAACCCAAACACAGACTTGCTTCTCTGTCTGTACAAATACGTAAAAGAAACTAGTATGTCAAATTTCAATGTACGCAAGCCTAATTGAAGCTTTAACTACATTCTGAACAAGAAGCAACCAGCGCTCTGCTTTATTCAAGGGCAGGAAGACATTCAGGAACACAACTACTCGAATTATTCATTACAAATAAATTATGCAATTAATTTATGAAAAATTTCAGTTCCTTAATTATTCACAAATTGCTCCTCATGTCTGTGAATGTATTCATTGGCCCGGATCCTGCTGAGACCTATGTATACATTTAGCTTTACATATTTCATGTTGAACTCAATGGATCTACTCACAGCACCTACAGGTAAGCACATGTGTAGGGCTATATTTCAACCTAGGGACTTTTTGTAAATTGTTTATTTCCCCTGTTGGCTATTCTCAGCATGAGATTGTTTGCATGGCTCCTGTAAGACTTGTTCTGTTTCTAATTGGATGACTGACAGTTCTCAAAACAGGACAATACTGAATGATGAATAGCAATTAATTAATATTCTTGTTCATGCATAAATACTCTGAACATACAGGTATTTGTGCAACAACCATCATTCCCTGAACAGATGGGCCAACAAAAAGTCAGATGTGTGAAAATTCACAAACTGTGAATAAAAAAGGCCAGGAACATGTTTGAACCAATAGAATTTGAATTCATGTTGGTGACTGCTGTTTGGCTGTATTCTATTCAGGAAGATGCATGTTCCCAACAGAGCATGACTGAGCAGCCTCAGTACATTGAAAAGCACTAAGGAGGTGTGCGTTCCTCAGCCTGCTGTGAAACAAAATCCACATTTCATGTGCAGTCTAAAACTTTTCCTCTTTTTCGTCCCTTGTTTCTAGTTCTTATATTTTCTTCACTCTCTTACTGTTCTCTATTCCCCATGTCACCATATTTCTGTGTCTATTTATTTTTCTTTCTTGTATTGTTTTCTCCCCAGACATTTCCCAGACCACTATCTCTCCATTCTTTTTCTTGTATTATGCACTTTGGTTTAGTCTGTTTTTTATCTCTCTTGATTCATACTTTCCGTTTAGTTCATTTTTCCTTCTCTTCTCATCCTGCCTTATTTTAGTAAGATCAAAGTCTTCCTCATCACCTTAAAATCTCTTCACAACTCCATCCTGCTTATCTAACTCTCTCTTCTCTTTTTTCCCGACCCTTGCTTACATTCTGCAGTTCTCTGTATTCTAATTGTTCATTCACTACTTCTCCCCTTCTCTTTACCTTCTGCTACTTTGACCTATACCCCCTCTCTCCCCCCTCCTTTACTAGTCCTCCTCTCTGTCTTTGTTTTTTTTCTCTCCCTCTCATGCTTATTTCACTTTCCCTCTTCTCTTCCTGTTCCTTTCTATTGCCTTTCCCACTTTTCTGTCTTTTCTGCTTCTGTGTGAGACTGGAAGCATTGTGGTAACAGCTTGTTTCTGAGATATTTCAATGAAATTACCATTTAAAGACACCTTGGAAACCAGACTATGGTGTTCAGTCATGGCTTGCATCCTAGGAACTTCATGGCATGAAGTGGGGAGGATCCGATTCACACATCTCTGCTTCATATAGGCTGGTAGTGGTGGGGGACAAATTGTATTCTCTGTCCATTATCTTTTAAATGCTCTTCAGCAACTGTTGTATAGATAAATGCGACTGAGAATCACCTGGGAGAGTGGGCAACAACCAGACAATATTCCACCTTTATACACTAAACTAATGCTTAAAATGCATTAAAGATGTCTGTTGATTTAATAGAACTATCTACAATATTTTTATTTTGTATTGTTTCTGAATTTATCCATCTATACACTAGTACACTCTGGTGGTCCAGATTCTCAGACATGCTATGGCACCTTCACACCACTTTGGTGCCACAAACAGGCCAGACAACTGGCTTACCCGGCACTAAGGTTCTGTGATGCCCCTACTTCTGCCCCGGGCTTGGGGGCATGGTCAGGGAAAAGGAGGTATGGTCAGAGTGCTGCTCACTTCAGCACTTCCCCACTGCCATAGACAGGATACAACTTGCAGCCTATCTAAAGGAAGAGCTGAAATGAGTGGCACTCTGACCATACCTCCTTTTCTTATTCATGCAGGTCTGCCATCCATCCAGTAGAGGGCAGTGGTGCAAGTAAATGCAGTACATCATGTTATTTGGTTTTTGAACCCAGACAGGTAAGGCTGAATTGTGTTATGCCAGGAGTGACTTTGGCTCTGATTGTCCTTTTAAAAAATAACTTTGGCTGCTGAGTGCCTCTCTCGGGGTCTATCTTGATTTCATGAATGAGAAACTAGTCTCCCTGTATGTAAAGAAGACTGGGGAAAACCCAAACTAGAGAATACTCGGTGTTAAAAATGGAAGGCCTTCCCAGTACTCTCAGAGTGTGGTTTGTATTAGGGTTACCATCCGTCCGGGTTTCCCCGGACATGTCCGGATTTTTTAGCTTTAAATGGCCGTCCGGGGGGGATTTCTAATAAGGTAGAAATGTCCGGGATTTCCCCCTTCCCCTCATGCAGAGTGCAGCGCGGCTGATTGGACGGTTGTGCCTGATTGAAAGCCGCTCGCAGCCACTGAGGCCTCTAGCAGCCAAAGTCCCTCCCCCTTCCCCTCCTCCCCCGCAGAGCAGCGCCTTATTTGTTTGGCTGCAGGTGGAGCCCGCAGCTCTCCCTCAGCCTGGTGGGGGGGGCTGTCAGGAGAAGGGGGTGTAGAGAGCAGTTGGGGCAGACAAGGGACAGGAAACGGGGNTCCCCCCTTCCCCTCCTCCCCCGCAGAGCAGCGCCTTATTTGTTTGGCTGCAGGTGGAGCCCGCAGCTCTCCCTCAGCCTGGTGGGGGGGGCTGTCAGGAGAAGGGGGTGTAGAGAGCAGTTGGGGCAGACAAGGGACAGGAAACGGGGGGGTTAGATTGATTGGGGTTCGGGGGGGCTGTCAGGAGAAGGGGGTGTAGAGAGCGGTTGGGGCAGGTAAGGGACAGGGAACGGGGGGTTAGATTGATCGGGGGTTCTGGGGGGCTGTCAGGAGAAGGGGGTGTAGAGAGCAGTTGGGGCAGGTAAGGGACAGGGAATGGGGTTGTTAGATTGATTGGGGTTCGGGGGGGCTGTCAGGCGCAGGGGGTGGAGAGAGCAGTTGGGGCAGGTAAGGGACAGGGAAC
>NC_048305.1:76894920-76956675 GCF_013100865.1 Trachemys scripta elegans | reverse complement strand
GAGGGGTTAGATTGATCGGGGGTTCTGGGGGGCTGTCAGGAGAAGGGGGTGTAGAGAGCAGTTGGGGCAGGTAAGGGACAGGGAACAGGGGGGTTAGATTGATCGGGGGTTCTGGGGGGCTGTCAGGAGAAGGGGGTGTAGAGAGCAGTTGGGGCAGGTAAGGGACAGGGAACAGGGGGGTTAGATTGATCGGGGGTTCTGGGGGGCTGTCAGGAGAAGGGGGTGTAGAGAGCAGTTGGGGCAGGTAAGAGACAGGGAACGGGGGGTTAGATTGGTCGGGGGTTCGGGGGGGGAGTTGTCAGGAGAAGGGGGTGTAGAGAGCGGTTGGGGCAGTCAGGGGACAGGGAGCAGGGAGACTTAGATAGGGGGTGGGGTCCTTGGGGCAGTTAGGGTGTGGGGGACAGGCTGGGGGATTCTGAGGGGGACGGGAAGTGGGAGGGGGCAGGGCTGGGGCGGGGCTAGGGCAGCACCCCGTGTCCCCTTTTTTTGATTGTTGAAATATGGTAACCCTAGTTTGTATTTTCCACTTAACTATACATACATGTGACTTCCCTAAACGTTCTTTGAATAGGTTCTTTTGCGGATGCTGGGTAGAAACCCCAGCTATCCAATGCTCATTATTTTAACCCAGAGAAAATAACTTTAATGGTGTTCAAGAGATCGATGCTTTGTTTTTTCCTTAGTGTCCTTGCCTTCCTTACATGGATCTTTACTCTTCTTCTAATGTACTTTTTGGTGGCTTGAATGTTCATCATTTCTGACCCTTTAAATGCACCTTATTATGAGCGGCTTCTGAAGGGAGAAAATAATTGTTTTATTTAGCCTGTTTATAATGAGCTCTTTCAGAGGCCTGTTTCAGTTTCTCGGCAGCTCCAGCTATTTGTACCTCAGTTAACACTCTCTCAGATATAATCAAATATTTCAATAAATCTCCCGTAAATAAGACGTAATTAAATGTAACAATTCTCTTCAATGTTTTAAACAATTATGTAAATCCAAGACTAGGTATTTGTGCTAAATAATGTCTTATTGTGCTTCAACTTACCTGCTGTCCAGAAACTACTGATTCATTTACAATCAGCATAAACAACTGCAGATCACTTACGTTTTGGTCTGAAAGACACAATCAAAGGTAACATGATCTCAGATAGCTGACATAACACTACATGATAGTTACAACACAAAGGGGAACACACTTATTTTCTGTATCTGATACCTGACAACAACTTAGATATAGTGAGTATTTGATTCAATTTTTTGTGTCAGATGGCAGTGGAGCAGACGATAAGGTGTCCACAGTGCTTACAAACGGGCAAACGCTACAGTTCACTGACTAGGCAAATTAATTTTGGGTAGCTTGGGACCTGTCTGCTTCCATTAGGTGGGGGCTATTTTTAAACTGGATATAAATGACAATTTTTTTTTCTTTTATGAAACTCCGACATGGTTGCTGTTACTGCTGTTAAACAATTTGAAACCATAAATTTACACTCAGCATAGCATCATCTACTGAACCATAGGATCCTGTGCCCAACACAGCGTGGGAGAGGAGATACAAAAGTGGCTTTATGCCTTCTGTCCCCTTTCGTGAGGCTAACTGGGAGCCAACTTGGCCATAGACGCAAGTTTCCCTTGGCTGCAGTGGGGATGCAGAGGTGTGGGAGAAGAGAAGAGGCCTTGCATCAGTTATACACCACTGGTGATTCTTAGGGAGCCAGTTACATGAGCAAAACAACCAGAGAGGAGTCAAGAATCTGGCCCTTCATATTTATGGCAGACCAGACTATGGCAAGCACAGTATATATGTACCCACCAAAAGACTGTAGCTGGGCACCAGAATTCTGGCTGCTCCCCGCAGAAACTAAGAGACAGCAGCTACCCAGCCATCTTATTATCAAAAGCCAGGTATGCAGTAGAAACTGTTCTTGACATAGCAGTGTCAGTTAGGGAAGTGATTTTTTTTCCTGGCGTTTCTATACCAGCAAAAGCTCTAGTGTAGATGCAGTTATAATGCACATAAGTGCTTTTGCTCGTATCGCTTATTTTGCTTACCAAATGGATATAATATTTACTGGCATAAGCTGTGTCTACATTAGGAGGGTTTGCTGGTATATCTATACCATTATAGCTAGCCCTACAAATCCTTTCTAGTTTAGTGATATTGATAGCAATAAACGATAATGTCTTCATTCTGCCTGGCTCCTGCCTGCGTGCTCTGTGGGGAGAAGAGGCTCCCCACATACAGATAAAGCCAGAATTTTACTTTATAAAGAGAGAACTGTTGAGGGATTCCCATTCAAGCCCTATGGTGGGTGCATTCAGATGCTAGAAACCTTGATCTTTTCCTCAAACATAACACATGTACAATGCTGTATGTTGATGTTAAGATAAGACCTAGATGCTGCAGTCTAGCATCAGGGCCCCATTGTACTATAATGACAAGAATATCAACACAGGGATTGTTGCATTATTTTTTAAACTTTTCTTTATTAGATTTTATTTCAGAATTTGTTTGCTTTCAGAATTATTCAGAATTTGTTTGCTTTCAGAGGCTATCACACACAATATAGACTTAGACTGTAAGGCCGGAAGGGACCATCATGATTGTCTAGTCTGACCTCCTGCATATTGCAGGCCACAAAACGTCACGCACCCACTCCTGTAATAGACTCTAACCTCTGGCTGAGTTATTGAAGTCCTCAAATCATGAGTTAAAGACTTCAAGTTACAGACAATCCTCCATTTACACTGTTTAAACCTGCAAGTGACCCGTGACCCATGCCCCATGCTGCAGAGGAAGCCCAACCCCCCCCCAGGGTCATTAATATGCAGAGAGGGGAGGGTTCAACATTAGTCATACAACAGCCATGACATTACACAACTGAGTTATATTTGTGTGTGGGCAGAATCCATATCCTCCTTTTAGTTCACACAAATGACTCCTCCTAACATTTATAGGCATGCATATGTAGCATAGATTTTACATGCTGAGGCCTGTCTTCAGTAACAAAATTGGTAACAGTATGAATACATCGATGTTGTTATACTAGTGCAGCCTACTGTCAGTGATGTCAATTATTAGAGTGAGCCACACTGGTGGAAGCTCCACTTTATGCTGAGGCAATGTGTGTACATTGGGGGCTTGCACCAGCATAAATTAAATATGTGTAGTTACACTGCCGGAATCCTTTCTAGGCCTCCTTTGCACCAGTTTTACTCTGCTGTTATAGGATTTGATTTACACTGGAGTGAGAGGAGGAGCAGGGAATAGGGTGAAATCTCTTCCATGATATTTCTGGTTGAAAGAAAAAGCAAATGACTCAGGAAAACTCCAAAATATAGTTCTGCACTGCTTCAAAAGGAACAGTACACCTCTACCCTGCTATAACGCTACCCTATATAACTCAAATTCGGATATAACGCGGTAAAGCAGCGCTCCGGGGGCGGCGGGCTGCGCACTCTGGCGGATCAAAGCAAGTTCGATATAACGCAGTTTCATCTATAACACAGTAAGATTTTTTGGCTCCTGAGGACGGTGTTATATCGAGGTAGAGGTGTATTAATTTTCCCTTCTTTTAGCTCCATTCTCAGGTGATGTGTTTTTAACATTGTAAGTCAAATGTAAATCACACTTTGCAGTCAACTATGCAGCTATTAACATGATTATTCAGATATATGCCCTCTGAAACCGTAGGATTAGAGAGCACGGTGGTAAAAAAGACCCATGCATTGTCTACCTGAGCATTCCTACTGTCGTTACTGGGGAAGCTGTACACAGTGCTGGACTGCAGCTACAAAATTTGCTCATATAGACAAGGTCTGATAGTGAGACTTAGTATATTTTCACTCCACTATGAGTCAGTTTCTCTGTGCTAGTCTTCTTGAAATACAGCAATTATCACCATCAATTAGGTGGTGTTACCTTCCAAAGGGATCTTCATCTGTCCCCCTCAGCAGTGGGTGAACTGGGAAGGAGAAAAGATTTAGTCACTCCATCTATGGAGGAGGAGCATCTGTGGCTTCTGGTCTTGCTGCTACTGCTCCCAGCAGGCATGACGGGCAGCTGATCTGGTTCAGCTGTTAGAAGAGCTGCCATTGTCCCCTGTAAACACAGAAACTATTTTACCAACACTTCCTGGGTGAAGAGGGGACTCTCTTTTCAGGTAGGCTGTCTCCTGCTATAGTAACATCCCACTTCCAGGGAGCTTTTCGAATAGAAAATAAACAATTCTCTATAAGAAGGTTCAACTGCATTTGCAAAATATTTTGTGAATTATGATTTAAACCGACCCATGTTTTGAGACTAAAATGCACGTTGTCCTTAAAAATCACTAGTTGGTCCCAAATTCCATTCAACAACTGCACTCAAAAAGTCTTCACCTTAATCCCAAACTATTCATCCCAACCCTTCTGCTGCCATCAATAGATTTAAGATGTTTTTTAATGCCTTCCTTGAACTTGCCTTGTCTCCTGTCAGCCAGCCAGAAGTGTTTTTTATCAGGAATAAGATTCAAAGAGCCTGCCCTGCAGCAATCCCATAGTGCACTTCTTTGTCAGAATCCTAATGACGACTTATATATACATAAGAGACAATCTCCAGCTGTAAAACTGAAAAGCTTCTGGGGGTCTATACAGTTCCCTGACCCCAGACCTATTTTTATAGTTTGATCTTGGGGATGGTGCCTCCCAACTTTCAGAATCCTCCAGTTATCCCTGCAGTAACAAAGCGCTAGCTTAACCAGTAGTAGCAAGACTTAAAACAGGGCAGTCAGGATCAAAGTGAGTAACAAACTCGAGCATTAGCCACTGTGTCAGCCCTAGAGATAGTCACATTAAACTGTATCATGAATATGGTTAAGTTTCTATGCTAAAACTAAACATCCAGGGCTTCACAGATCATACATTTAAATAGCCATTTCAGCTGAAGCATGTTTGAAAGGATGTTTGATTTATAATGTTAAAAAGACATCAGCTGTGGAAAGGCTCTGAATAAAACCAAACACAGATAAAATTAATACAATTGGGTGTTAGTGAATTGTGTAGAGCAAAATTTTGGATTTTTCTTGAGTTATGTGCTTTTACTTTTATCTAGAATGATTATAGAAGAGATTTTACCTTATTGATTTAGAAAAAATAAGGAAATAAAGAGACGAGAGGGAGTGGGGGAGAAAGCGAGAGAGAGAAAGAGAGAGAGGGAGAGAGACCACTGATGAGTCTGGATTAAGAAAAAACGTAGCAAGGATAAGGTTCTGTCAATGAACTGACACTTCATTTTCCTTCCATTGTCTGATTACCAGAAAAGTAGTATACTAGCAACAGGGATGATCACATGAAGGCGGGAAAACACAACCATCAGACTTCAAGGACAAAGCCTATTCTTACATTGCCATTCCTTAAATCCAGACATTAGAGCAAAAGGAATGAGAAAAAAGCAGCTCACTCATGGATAGCTTACTGAGGATACTGCAAAAGATTATGCTAATCTTTAGTTCATTGTCCTCTGCAAAATGTTTTCATACCATGCCTTTTATCTGTGGAAGAAGGGATGCACAACCTCTCAACTCTGTGACAGTGAGCACTTTCTGTGTGGTTTCTGCGTAATTAACACCAGCACTAGATCTTTTCATTTTTACTACTCAAGCTTATGGCCTTTTAAGGGTACCCACGGGGGAGCGTCCCTCACCCTTTGCTTGTGGCCTAAATGACAGTCACAGCTTATCCTTAGATACATATACCATCTGTTAATAGCAGAAGGATCAAAAACTTTTTGCTAACTTGTACTGTTTCAAGGAATGTAACTGGGCAGCATAAACACATCAGATTGTATTTCTAAGAGTTTAATTTTGAGTTAGGAACTCATTTGCAGTTGCATTTGTTGTCCAGATGGTGTTAAGACACAAAAACATGTTAAGAGTTTAGCTGGGGTATAGGTTGAATTGGCTAAAATTTAGAGTTGAAGCTGAAATCCATCCTTAACTTGTCCTGTTTTATTGAGGAATTGCACCACTCCTGATACACCTCTTGTCTGGATATCTTGGCAATATACTATATATATAACACAACAGGCATTGGGGTTGCAATGTCATCCTGAAGTGAATTTCCTATCTTTTGTTTGCTAAAGTCAAACTCTGATGGATATATTCTCTACAAATGATCATGGGAGTTTCACCCATTAGTGAAAAGGGAGTTACTTATTATAAACTTCAAAGAGAGAATATGCCTTTTAAAATGACAATTTCCTTTATTTTGTGTTTTTCAAAAGTAGTCAGAGATACGAAAAAAAAAATAGCCTGGATGAAATCCTGGCTGTATTGAGGACAATGGTAAAACCTCCCATTGACTTGAATGGAGCCAGGATTTCACCTCTGCCATTAGTGTCCTTACTTTGGTTTCATTGGCTTCAGAGAAGGAGCTTGAACATTACATTTCATCTCAAACACTAAGGCCAACATTTTCCGAGGTAGACATTTATTTTCGGTGCCTAGCTTGAGACACCTGGGGCAGTCAGAAGTGCTGAGGGACCACAACTCCGAACAAAGTCAATGGGAGCTGCTGGTGCTCAGCCCCTCCAGAAATCAGACCCTCAAGTTGGGCACCAAAAACCAAATCACCCAATTTCAAAGGCTATCAAAATTTGTCTTAAGTAAAGTCCTAAAGTGCAGATTATACTGGTCTACAATTTTTGAGAAGTCGTCTGCTTCAGAGATAAAATGTGCTATTTATTATGTATTTTGATGTGCTGAATTCAAATATGACAATTAAAACAACTGATTGGCTACTGTTTCTAAGATATTTAAGTTTTTACATTTTATGTCTATGTATATTGTGTAAATAGTAGAGTTTTAATCATAAATTGTAAACCTAGGTCTTTTCATGTGTTTATGGTTGCTTTACATGATAATATTTCACCTGTCCTGTTTATGTAACACTTTAAAAATCAGCAAAAGGGTTATATAAATAAAATTTATTATGAAACAAAAGGCAAAAAACTATTATGTACATAGTTTAGTCCTATTCAGTGTTTACTCGGCGCTTCTTGGCTTGTCTCTTGTATTCATTAAATGGAGCATCTCTTGTCACTGTCCAGCAATAGTCTGCAAGCATTGATGGGCTCCATTTGCCCTGATAGTGTTTCTCCATTGTTGCAATGTCCTGGTGAAATCGCTCGCCGTGCTCGTCGCTCACTGCTCCACAGTTTGGTGAGAAAAAATCTAGATGAGAGTGCAAAAAATGTATCTTTAGTGACATGTTGCAACCAAGGCTTTTGTATGCCTTGAGGAGGTTTTCCACCAACAACCTATAGTTGTCTGCCTTGTTGTTTCTGAGAAAATTTATTGCCACTAACTGGAAGGCTTTCCATGCCGTCTTTTCCTTGCCACGCAGTGCCTGGTCAAATGCAACATCTCGAAGAAGTTCACGAATCTGAGGACCAACAAAGACACCTTCCTTTATCTTAGCTTCACTTAACCTTGGAAATTTTCCACGGAGGTACTTGAAAGCTGCTTGTGTTTTGTCAATGGCCTTGACAAAGTTCTTCATCAGACCCAGCTTGATGTGTAAGGGTGGTAACAAAATCTTCCTTGATTCAACAAGTGGTGGATGCTGAACACTTTTCCTCCCAGGCTCCAATGACTGTCGGAGTGGCCAATTTTTCTTGATGTAGTGGGAATCTCTTGCACGACTATCCCATTCGCAGAGAAAACAGCAGTACTTTGTGTATCCAGTCTGCAGACCAAGCAAGAGAGCAACAACCTTCAAATCGCCACAAAGCTGCCACTGATGTTGGTCATAGTTTATGCACCTCAAAAGTTGTTTCATGTTGTCATAGGTTTCCTTCATATGGACTGCATGACCAACTGGAATTGATGGCAGAACATTGCCATTATGCAGTAAAACAGCTTTAAGACTTGCCTTCAATGAATCAATGAACAGTCTCCACTCATCTGGATCGTGAACGATGTTGAGGGCCGCCATCACACCATCGATGTTGTTGCAGGCTACAAGATCACCTTCCATGAAGAAGAATGGGACGGTCATGGAACATGGAAACCCTAACATCACCTGCCAAGAGATTCCACTGCTGTAGTCTGGAGCCCAACAGCTCTGCCTTACTCTTGGGTAGTTCCAAATCCCTGACAAGGTCATTCAGTTCACCTTGTGTTATGAGGTGTGGTTCAGAGGAGGAGGATGGGAGAAAATGTGGGTCCTGTGACATTGATGGTTCAGGACCAGAAGTTTCATCCTCTTCCTCGTCTGACTCAAGTGAGAATGGGGTACTGGGCGTATAGCTGACGGAATGTTTGGATAATGCACAGTCCACTTTTTCTTCTTTGACACACCTTTTCCAACTGGAGGCACCATGCAGAAGTAACAATTGCTGGTATGATCTATTGGCTCTCTCCAAATCATTGGCACTGCAAAAGGCATAGATTTCCTTTTCCTGTTCACCGACTGGTGAAGATTTGTTGCGCAAGTGTTGCAGCATATGTGTGGGGCTCACCTCTTGTCCTGATCTCCAATTTTGCAGCCAAAATAAAGGGGATAGGCTTTCTTAACCATAGTGGTTATACTGCGCTTTTGTGATGCAAAAGTCACTTTACCACAAACATAGCAGAAGTTATCTGCACTGTTCACACAGGTACGAGGCATCTCTGCTCACTTTGGCTAAACAGAAATGTGTCCCTTTGCAAAATCAAACACTGACAAATAAGAGAGCATGACACTGTATGATTTCTAGAGCTGATATAGGGCAATTTGTTCAGCAGAGTGATGTAAGCTTCGTTATGATTGCATCATCCATGACTTCTAGGAATAACATGATGCAATTCATATCATGTATGACGCAATACCAGCTTCAGATTGCATCATTCATTGTTTTGCCTAAAAAGCAAGTACTGTCCAAACCCAGTCATAGATTTATTCATAGATCCAGTCAAAGATGTATTTTAGTCATTTCTGCTTTAAATTGAGATCCCTTCCCTTTATAACTCACTTATCCTCCACCATTCCCAAGTCAAGGGTCGTATATACTGACCCAATAGCATATATTGAAAACTAGAGCCAATCAACAATTTTAAGCATCATTTTCGTTCTCAGTGACCCAGAATTTGTAAAGTTTGACTACATTTATTTCAGAAGCATTTTGGCTGTAGAGCAGTGTTATGGAACTGAGCAACTATAGTACTTTGTTGTTAATATTTATTTTTATCAGCTTTATTAAATGCATATTTTTGATCTAATAAACTATTCAAATTGAAATTTGTTTTTCTTGTACATAAGTATCCAGGTAGTTTTCCTGGTTTATTTTGCACCCATTGCCTACCAGACCTTCTCAACCACCTTAGGCCATGACAATGCTTTGGTGTCAGTGAAGACTCGTATGCTCCTATCAATTGTAAAAAGCATGCAGAAGGAGAGCACTAGCTCATGGGGTTGCACAGGCTTTCTTGGGTTACCACACTGTTGCATCATCCACATGGGGAAGTGGACCTAGCAGCGTAGCAGAATGGTCAGGAACATGGCAGTCAGTTTTACAAAAAGACCAAGATCCTCAGGATGGATTTTGGCCAGTCTCCACTGCCCCCCAAGCATCTTGAAGCACCAGCAGTAAAGATTTTGTCCCTGGTATCTTGATATAAGCTGGAGCCCTACCAGCCACAAAAGCAAACAATCGTGGTGCAGTTACTGCTGCTCAGTGAAATGAGAACTAAGGCTGCCTTGGGAAGAGACCAGGCTACACAGAGTGGCTGTTCCCCATACATCTCCTCCCTGGGGCCATGACCCCAGACATGTGGAGCTGATGATGTAGCTCTGGAAGAGTCAGAAGTGACTATGTGGTGTGGGAATGTTACAGTGTAGCCTTTACTTCCTGGCTTTTTGCCCTTTTCCACTTCGCATTGATTCACTCTCTCCACCTCAGCAGAAGACAGAATATGCCGAGATAGTATTAGTTAGCTGCACGATAGATGGTAATGGCCATTATGGTTTATTGTGTCACTGCCAGGCTCTCACATGTACCTCAAACTGATACACTAATCACTTTTTTTTATACCGTACATGCCATGATCCCTTTTCTAAGCAAAACCCTTGCAGACCTGGATGTCTAAAACTCCACCTGTCCTATGGGGAATTTTCTGCTCTGTAGAGTGAATTCCACTGAGTAACATTGCATTCCTATATTTAAAGCACACTTCATTCCTACAGGACACATGGAATTTTAAAGCTTCATAACTGTAGTCTCTTTTCCCGCCCTCCAACATGGTAAAAGTTCCTATCCATATTATGGACGAATAGCATGGAAAATAGCAATCTGAAAGTCAGAGCTCTTTAAAGGTTGCAGTTGAAAGTAGAAAAAAAAATCAGCTTCTAACCCTGGAATGAGCTTTGGCCAAAACTCTTGTAACTTCAACATTCCAAGTGAATCTACTTTCCCTTTTTAATGGAAAATATTGTCCTGGGGGTACTGATACATTACACTTGCTGTAGGTCCAGTTACAGCCCATGAAATTTTTTTACAGCTGTTATAAACCTATATAAAATGTGAACAGATGGGGTAATGGGATTCATGTACTAGCCTGCCATCTCTGGAGACCTGAGCCGAAATCCTACATTAGGCCACAAATGATCACAAATGTAGTGGTGTCATTCTAGTCCTTTTGTTTTGAAGAAACCCCACAATCTGACACACTAGTCAGTCTCTCTTCTGTTAGACCTTCAAGATGGGAAGAGCAAGTTGGGACTAAAGTGCATGAACAAAACTGAAGGAGGAACCACTATTCAAGGCTCAGACTACTACTACATGTCTTCAATTTCACAAGCATTAAATTCACAAACTCAGTAAAACTCGAAAAAAGGATACAGATTAAAAACATTGACCTACCATTACTTACTGTAGAGCTGTCAGAGTGGAGGCTGGTATAACAAGCAAACACCATTTTTACATTTTGAAGCTACAGTAGAAGAAACAGTTGATGATCTGAAGGTGCTCAGATACTATGGAGGTGAGCACGATATAAAATCTATGTAGACTAGAATAGAAAGTGGATCTAGAAGTAATTTTTGTATTTTTCTCTAGACAGAACCATGGGGAGTCATATAGTGAAGTGCCTTTATAACAAAAATAATCCCATGTGTTCCAAAGATATAATTCTACTGATGGGTTGTGCCACCAAAACTGAATAATAGAATTTCTATATATTCTATTGCCTAATTATTATAAAAGGATCTGGGCCAATGAAGCCCAAGAATTTGTCAAGGTATAACTCTGTGTGTGGAAACTTTTTTCCACATCATGATAACTTTGCCTTCCCCAACTTCCTTTCTTTGATTATTAATTATTAATATTATTATTAATAAATCTGTACTATCATAGGGTGGGATTCACAAAGGTATTTAGGTGCCTGACTCCCATTGATTTCAGTGAGGTAGGTGCCTAAATATCTTTGTGACTCCCACCTATATTTCGTAGAAGCCCTAGTCATGGACCAGGACCCAATTGTGCTAGGCGCTGTACAAACACACAACAGAGACTGTCCCTGCCCCAAAGACCTTACAGGCCTCTTGGTGGCATATGAAGCAAAAAATGTTCAAATAGAAACCTGGGCCTGATTTTCATGTACACCCATGTAGCTCTATTGACTTATGTAGAGTCACTTCTAATTTGCACCAGTCTAAGTGGGAGAAGAATCAGGCATATACTTCTCTCTTTCTCCAGATCCGCAGCTGCTGTAAATTGGGCTAGCTGACTTAAGTGGAACTACACCTATTTACAGCAGCGGACTGTCTCACCCTTTTTGTTTAAACAGTGCCCAGTGTCATGTTATCATATCATCCTGTTTTGATCATATGATGTATGTTCAACATTAATTTGACATTTTGTGTTGTCTGCTGGCATGTGGGATGTTTGAATGTGAATATGCAATTATAAAAATCCCCTTGCTGTTGACATTCTGGGCATGGCTAAAACTCTGTGGAAGAAATATTCTTGTAAACTCTTCTGATGAAATACAAAAGAAGGTTTTTCCCCTTGCTATCTTAGGCCATGATCCTGGATCAGTGAAGCTCCTGCCACTTAAAATTGAGCATGTGTGTAAGGATTTGAAGAATCCAGGCCTTAATGAGATCCAAAACAGCAGTATCAAGGACTTTTTTTGTTTATTAAAGTTTTCCAAAGTTTTCCAGTTATATTGAAAAATGAAGTAACTTTTCCAGTGTCTCTGTAGATGGAATTTTGAAAAGGAAATCAAAAAGGTCCCATTCAGTAGCTTGTCTATTAAACCTTAAATAAATACTTACAAAGGATCTCTCTATAATCTCAATTTTTGCTTCGTAAGTACATGAAAATACTAATCATACACTCCTAAAACTTAAAGATCAAGACCGTGGTCCCTGTAGGTAGGAGAAGCCACAATTTCTGGCATCAGTCATGCAATTCTGTGGAATTATTCTGCTCTGGATCTGATATATCTCTGAAAATGGCATAGCTGTGAAAACACCACTTACTGGCTACCTAGAGTTTTACTTGCTATAAGCTGTTTAGACCACATGAAACCTGCAATACACTGTTAGATCTTTACAAATTTCATGAAATCTTTTTCGGATATCCAAAAAATCCTGAACTGCTTGAATCTTTTGTATCCCAGCACTGGGGACTGACCCATAATCTCTTTCCCAGCCAGTATACCAAATCTGTAGCCAACCTTGTCACTGACTCCAACAGCTGCTTAAATTCACCAGAGGGGATACCAGCAATCCTACTTCTAAAAGAACACCACAAGGCTTACGTTCATGATGCCTTGAGGAGGCACTGAAAGGAAGGTCAAAGGTGAAGAAAAGATAAAGTGCAGTACAAGAAGATCAGTAAAGTTGAATCTTCTTGATGAAAAACTCATGTCTGTTTCTTCATGATGCAAACAACATAACTTCATTTCAAAAAGCCTCCGTTTTTTCTTTTCCTTTTTTTTTAGGTCAGATCACTGTGCATCTAAAAGCCTTATTCGGTTGTTCTTGTCACGAGTACTTTGTCTTACACAGGCTGCATTACTCTTGTAAACAGAGGCAGCATCAAAGTGAGAGCAGATAGAGTCACATCAGTGGATTAAGGCCTTCTGCATGATAAAGTAGCTACCTAGGGTGGGATAAACTTAATATGTGAAAGAATGTTATTGAGGAGGAATAAAGTGCCAAAACTCTGTCATTCTCTTCGTAATGTCCTAATCTAATGCCTGACACCAAGGCCTTAGGCCAGTGTTAGTGTTAATCAATGAAATACCCATCTGTGTTCCCTGTCCTTATCGCTATTTAAAACTAGCCTAAACTCAATTATTTTCCCTTAGAGACCAAGATGGGATATTAAGTTGAGTGAAAGGGATTGTGTCCCACAAAGAAATCCCAGCGTTAAAATGCAGAGGTGTCAACATTGCTAACTAAATTTCAGTTAAACAGAGATTAAATGCTAGTTCTTTGGACATGAAACGTTGCATAGATTAAATCTGGTTAAAAATTCTTATTTAGAGAGTGGCTAAAAACTGTTGAGCAGTGCAATCAACTTATAATGTAAATTTTGTTCCCTAGGATGCATTATTTATCCCCCGCAATAAGCATTGCACAATAAATGTTTGAAGAGCACATTCAGCTGAAGCAATAGGAAAGCACAGCCTCTTACTGCTACCCAAAGCTATGAATGATACAGACATTTCCAGATACATAACAGTTATCTGAGGGGTATGTAATTTATTCCACAAGCGAACTGCAGATCTGATAATTCAAGACTGCCTCAGTCACAAATGAGTAATGAAGGTGTTTTTCACAAGTGGGATTAATCTCACATCCCAGGTATGCTCATTATTGTAGTTATGGTTTGTACCACACTGATATAAAATAACTTGCTTGGTTTGGCTTTCTACTTCTCTTTAAAAAATACAGACCTCTGTGAAGACAAAACTGATGTCCTCTCCTGTCCAAAGTGTGTCGATATAAAAGGGTAATTCCAGATGGGTATGTACTAGGGCTGTCGATTAATCGCAGTTAACTCATGGGATTAACTCAAAAAAATTAATCGTGATTAATCACAGTTTAAAATTGCATTGTTAAACAGTAGAATACCAATTGAAATTTATTAAATATTTGGGATGTTTTTCTACATTTTCAAATATGTCGATTTCAATTTACAACAGAGAATACAAAGTGTTTAGTGCTCACTTTATATTATTTTTCTTACAAATATTTGCACTGTAAAAATTATAAACAAAAGAAATAGTATTTTTTTAATTCACCTCATACAAGTACTGTTGTGCAATCTCTTTATTGTGAAAGTGAAATTTACAAATGTAGATTTTTTTGTTACATAACTGCACTCAAAAACAAAACTTTTAGCGCCTACAAATCCACTCAGTCCTACTTCTTGTTCAGCCAATCACTAAGACAAACAAGTTTACATTTGCGGGAGATCATACTGCCCGCTTCTTATTTACAATGTCACCTGAAAATCAGAACAGGTGTTAGCATGGCACTGTTGTAGCCAGCATCACTAGATATTTATGTGCCAGGTATGCTAAACATTCGTATGCCCCTTCATGCTTCGACCACTATTCCAGAGGACATGCTTCCATGCCGATGACACTCGTTAAAAAAATAATGCGTTATTAAATTTGTGACTGAACTTCTTGGGAGAGAATTGTATGTCTCCGGCTCTATTTTTCCCACATTCTGTGGTATATATCATGTTATAGCAGTCTCGGATGATGACCCAGCACGTTGTTCATTTTAAGACCACTTTCACTGCAGATTTGACAAAACGCAAAGAAGGTACCAATGTGAGATTTCTAAAGATAGCTACAGCACTCCACCCAAGGTTTAAGAATCTGAAGTGCCTTCCAAAATCTCAGAGGGACAAGGTATGGAGCATGTTTTCAGAAGTCTTCAAAGAGCAACAGTTCAATGCGGAAACTACAGAGCCCAAACCACCAAAAAAAAAATCAACTTTTTGTTGGTGGCATCTGACTCAAATGATGAAAATGAATGTGCGTCAGTCCGCACTGCTCTGGATCGTTATTGAGCAGAACCCATCTCAGCATAGATGCATGTCCCCTGGAATGGTGGGCAAAGCATCAAGCGACATATGAATCTTGACCGTATCTGGCACATAAATATCTCATTTGTACATAATTCTACATATGTAAGTTCAACTTGCATGATAAAGAGATTGCACTACACAACTTGTTTTAAGTGAATTTAAAAATACTATTTCTTTTGTTTCTTTTTTACAGTGCAAATATTTGTAATAAAAATCAATATAAAGTGAGCACTGTACAATTTGTATTCTGTGTTGTAATTGAAATCAATATATTTGAAAATGTAGAAAACATCCAAAAATATTTAAATAAATGGCATTCTATTACTGTTTAATAGAGTGATTAATCACACGATTAAGTTTTTTAATCACTTGACAGCCCTAGTATGTACCAAAGAAAGAATAAATCTCTTCAGTAACAGGAAATAGATAATTTCTTCTCTTGGACTGTAGGCATTGTAGCTGTTTAATTTCTGAATGTTCTGGCCAAGTGCTCCTGAACTGACTGCTTTGTGCTTTGACTCTACATATAAATCTTACTTACTTTTACCTTCTACCTTTTTAAATTGTAAAGACCTGTTTTCAATACTGCAGACCCTTTTTTAAAAAATTCTGTAATGTCAGTCGCCAAAAAATATTTAATAACTGAATAGTAAAAATATTTGCTACTATCTGAACAGATGTGTAAGGTCTGGAGTTATGCAGGCATCAAAAAAACAGAAGTTGTCTAGTGTTTCCAGCAAGTCCCTCACAGCAATGTTGGGAATGGAGAAAAAATATTTTTGGCTCTTTTCTCTGCCAGTAACTTCTAGGTCTCACCATGTTCATGACATTCAAATTATTTTGTATACCCCCTTGGTATATCTCTGGTCCAAAAGTGTCCAGAACATCTGGTACTGAACTAGTAATAGCTGACACATCTTCTCTCTCCATGGAGCATCACTAAAACAGTTTTTGGTTGCTGATAAATTCCTATTTGGAATTTCATGAAGACTAACCCAAAGAGAGAAGCCAGTAAGGTTTTCTTCAGCCACTAACCACACGATGCTGGAAAGAGTTTGGGCACACATTCTGGTTTTCTCTCTGGTTAAAGTATGTGGGTAATACGGTACATTACATGAATGGAGAGATTTCTGACGCTGGGACCTTCAAAGTCTCCCCTTCTCCATCCCAGTATTTATACTGAATACATCTTCTCTTTGGTGAGGTAGATAGAAGTTCTCTCATTTGTAGTGTAGACTCTGCTTCTTTAGACTTGAAGGATTCTTCATTAAAAACCTGCCAAGTGTTCTTTTTGGTCACTGAAGGGAAGCCAATGTAGTTCTGAGGACTGTGCAGGGCCGCCCAGAGGGGGGCAGCAACTGGAGCAATTTGCCCCAGGCCTCAGTCCCCGCAAGGGCCCCCACAAGAGTTTTTCGGGGCCCCTGAAGCGGGGTCCTTCAGTCGCTCTGGGGGGCCCAGAAAACTCTCACGGGGCCCAGGCCCCCGGAGCTTCTTCTGCTCCGGGTCTTCAGCGGCAGTTCGGCCGCGGGGGGTCCTTCCGCCCCGGGACCCGCCGCCGAAGTGCCGGGTCTTCGGTGACAATTCGGCGGCAGGGCCTGCCGCCGAAGACCCCAGGCCCCCTGAATCCTCTGGGCAGCCGGGGCCGGCTCCAGGCACCAGCTTAACAAGCAGGTGCTTGGGGCGGCCAAGGGAGAAGGGTGGCACCTGCAGCAATTCGGGGGTGGCAGGTCCCTCACTCCCTCTAGGAGCGAAGGACCTGCCGCTGAACTGCCGCCGCTGATCGCGGCTTTTTTTTTTCCAATTGCCGCCGCCGATCACGATCGGGCCTTTTTTTTTCTTTTTTTTCTTGGGGCGGCAGAAATGCTGGAGCTGGCCCTGTGGGCGGCCCTGGGACTGTGTGTTTGAAAGCTGAGCTTCCAGGACAGAGAGTCTGGACGGACTGCTGTGACGCTCTTGTTATGCACAGACAGTTGGAACAGGACAGAGCAGAACTCTTCCAGGCACCCCAAGCCCTGAGTGGTCACTGACTATCACCCCCAGAAATGGGAGCTAGTTTAATGTGGCACACAGTCAGAAACAAAGCAAATAATAGTGGGTTTTTCCAGAAGGAAGGGATACAATATTTCAGATTATAGGTAGTTGTGAAATTTTGTTTTACACGCTGCAAAGAATGTAAGGAGTTCCTGGGTCATTTAGATATTTCTCAAGGTGACAGTAGAGAACCTTCATAAAAAGGTCTCATTTGAAGCCTGCAAAAAGTAATTTTGTTAAGATTTACTATCTGTATTAAAGACTTGAGGAACTATGGGATTCAAAAATCTGCTCCTAACATAGCTGAGTGAGCTTTGGCTTGTACGTTAGCAAGTACTGTATCTTCCTGGGTTAGCAGAAATTGTAAACGATAATACAGAGTGCAAGGCTGGTGCTAGGGCTTCTCTTAAAAAATTATGCTTTTTAGATACACACTCTCTCTCCAAGGCCTCAGTATTACTTACTCAGACTGAATAAAATTGTTCCTGTAGGGTTACATTACAAAGGCTGAGTCTATCCTATTTTGATGATTTCTAAACTTAAAGAGAGCCAGTCACCACAATAAATCAAAAAGGCACTAGAAGTATCATGCATTTAGAAGCCCCATATTGGTGAAAATGTGAAGCCATTGTATGCTGTACTCATCACAAATTCAACCCTAGCTGTGTACAGTGACTTGTACTAAAACAATAAGTTAGTTTTAAAGTCTTGATACTTACATAGGAAATTTTGAGCCAGTTTCCACCATTGGATGCTGATGTGGGGTTTCACTGAAGTCCATGGGAGTGCCACACTTAAGTACAAGGGTAGAGTTTGTTTCCATCTAACCCTTACGATGGTTTTGTTCTTTCTTCTGTAGGGCATCATTTTGTTTTTTATTTGACAGTTTGTGTAGGACTCGTATTCAGTAAGAAAATATGTACTGCTCTTTTCTTACTGAATGATAGTAAGCAATGAGACTCCTTACTGAAAAGTTTTTTGTTTATTTTAAAGTACCTTTTTCTAGTTTATCCTGACAATGCACCCCATGCCTCCCTTGAGCAGAGTCTGGTGAAAAAAGTGCCTAGCTCAGTGTGGTTCATCACAGATGGAAGCAACAATATGTTCTACAGAAGGTAATTCAGTGAGCAAAATGCATGTGTGTTCTGATGTCTCAGTCCTGCTGATGTGCAGTGGTATTGAAGTTCTGAGTATGGTGTTTTAAGGCATTTTCCTCTTTGTTTGCAAGAAGCCACATGGGAAGGATGCTGAGGATAGGCATTGCCTGTGATATTCTGGCACAAAAAAAGCACTTCATATAAAGTTAGTCCTGGTGCCTTTAGTCTTTTAAATTGCTGGTGTATAGGGCCCCTTTTCTTTTTTTACAGGAGGAAGAAAAATGAGGCAATGTTGGAGGTTGCTATGATTTTAACTACACAGTATTTCCTTCTCAGCTTGGAGCCAGATTGTGCTTGGCTCTTGAGTCAGTGTGCAAGGAGCCTTACCCTGCTTTGTACCACCTGTTCAAGGGCTCATCATACATCCCCCTGAGAGAAGTACATGCTGCACACTAATAGGGGAGATGAGCTCCCCGGGTGCTTTGGAAGGTGTGATATTTTCTTACTATTTCCGGCTTCTCTCACCATAGCATCTGAACACCTCACAAAAAAATGAATTGTCACACGTGGAGCTGTCCAAACGTGGGATTTCCAGTTCACAGGAAAATTCAATATTTTGAAATTTTTGGCAAACTGGAAATTCCAATTAAAAAAAAAGTTTCGGGTATCCTGACAGTCTGCTCCCCGTGACAGGGAACTGCTGACTGAACTGATGAGATTCTTGTCAGTTTCACTGTTGCTGTTTCCTGTTAGGCAGCACAGGGAGTCAGCTGACCAAAGAATCTGGAAGCCTGGGCTCCCCAGCAGCCAACCAGGAAGATATCTGTAAAAATCCTGCCTGTGATTCAACAAAGTCTGCCAAACCCAAGATGTTTCTACAAAATCAACTCTAGTCAGAAAACCTCTGCAAGACACAATCTTCATTTTTAGAGATGGGGGACTGAAGGACAGAGAGATTAAAGAATTTGCCCCAGGTCACACAGACAGTCTTTGGCATTGCCAGGAAAAGAACCCAGATCTCCTGAGTTCCAGTCCAGTGCCTTAACTCCAATGCCATCTTCCCAGAGCACCCACGTAGTTAATGTGGCTTTGCATCACTTCCATTGCAGGGCTGGCGCTATAAACCCCAAGAGATCCCTGAGTATTTTGATATAATTCCAGTATAAATTATGTATGAGCATTGTGGCACAATTTAGCTGCAGCAATAGGTGAAAGCCCATTGTGTAATTCAGTAATTCAATCACGTTTGTTATTAGTGTACAGTACTGTACATGATAGTTTGAGAGGGGAGCTGCTTCTGAGTCAAGTGGATCAGAAATAGTCTACAAGTACCAACTATAAAAAATGGTTACACTTAGTTGTTTGAAGTGGGGAATAAAGTGCTCTCCCTCAATTAAGGAAAGTGTGGTGCAGCTGATTAACCTGCTTGTTACCTTGGTAACCTAAGATTTACACTGTAAATGAATACGTACAACTGCAGGTACCTTTTATTAGACAAGAGTCTGATGAACAGTTTGGGTGAGAGAACCACAGAGCTGAGTGCTTCTGACACTTAATCTGTTCATGAAACAACACGCTTAATTGATAAGAGGTAACCACTGCTACCATGTATTATGTAAGCAATAAATAACACAACAGAGCATGTGCTGTGATGTAATCACAGCACACCCTGAGGGCATAGACCAGAATGTTCAAAAATGGAGGCCAGACACTAGGCTTCTGAGTCCACATTGAACCACCTGAACAGTGGCTGGATTTTGAGAGGTGCTGAGCACGTCCAGCTTCCACTCAAGTCAATAGAACTTTAATGCATGGCACCATTGGAAGGTGCTTTGAAATCCAACTCATTTCATAATTTAGCTCTGTCTACTTTGTTCCGTGTCTTTTGTGCATGGCAAGCTAATGGGTAAGAGACTTACCAGCATTTATCTATCAGCATTAAATGTTTTTCACCAGCTATCAACCCATTTACAGAAAAGGCCTGGGGATAAATTCTCCCATTACACCTGTCCAATCCAATCCCAAAGACATCAGTGGGGTGGAAACAGGTGTAACAGAAATCAAAATTTGGCCCCTGATGTTTATGTACTGCATTATTTGTGTTCACCAGTGCACTGGTTTTACATCACCTGCAAATGTAATTAATATATAGTTTGTTTTACTCTCTGGATTGATTAATAAATAGATAAAAGCAGAGGCCTCATGAAGGACTCACTCCACTTACCTGTAAAAGAATACTATCCTTCAGTTGTAACTTCCTTAGGAATAGCCTTAGTGTTTTCTCTATTTTTAACCAGTTCTTCATGCATTTCCATGCTCTGCTTTGGATTGGGGCCTTTTGCATTTCCACCGTCATTGAATCACACTTCCTTGTGTGTCATGAGAGGAGCTGCAGAATTAAAACAATGACACCACTGACTACACAAAAATGGAGTTGTCATTTTAAATTTAAGATCATGCACCTTCTGTTTACCAACTGTTTCGGCTAACATCTGACATTGGCATGATGAATTACATAAACCGGCAGCCAGTTGCGAGCACCTATTTCACCACAAAGACTGGGGTGCAGAAAAAAAAGCAATGACAAAATCCCTAGTCATGGGAGTCCAGTGGGGAGATGAACAATTCTTTAAGATGCTCTGGCATAGTTTTGCAATACAGAATTTCTTAAAATCATATTGAAATTTCTTGATTACCAGGCCTCCTGCTGGTGCTTTTTTGTCTCAGGAATTCTGGGGTATCTTTTTCAACCAACAATCAAATTGGTGATTCATGACAGTGTCATTTATAATGCTGCCATTAAATGCCAGCTTTGTCAGAGCCAGATGTTACTACATGAGACAACTGTGGAAGAAAGAAGAAACCTCATGTCCCCAAGAAACATGAATCCCTCCAACGACATCAGGATGTCTGTTTCTGCTGGAACCTGTACATTTGAGGCGCATGTATTTTCAATTAAAGAGCTTAGCAATACTGGCAGGAAAGTCTCTCAAAACACTAAAAGAAATTGATAAATATATTTCTAGCTAGAACAAAATTTGGATGCAGCGTTGCTCCAATGCAATCTGCTGATACATTGTGAAACCAGGCACTGGGACCCCAGATCCCAAAGGCATTCAGGCACCCAACTTCTTTTGAGGATCTGGGCTTGAATAGAACTCTGGTAAAACTGACTTTTTTTGCCAAGATTTTGTTCTCACTACATTTTAATTCTTATCCCAACCTTCTTCTTGCGCCTTACTCTGAACAACTAATAGAAGAAAAACATATAATTAGGAAGTTAAAATTGTTTAGTTGATAACAAAGCCACCTGCTGCACTAGTGATGCATTTAAAGTAATTGCTCAATCATAGTTACCTCAGGCACAGGCCAGCAGTTCCCCACCTAAACATCCTTCTTATTTTTGACTAAATTAAAGCCTCTTCTCCTAGACATATAGATTTCCTGTCATGCAAATAGTCTTCCACTAGCATAGATGTACAGACTACCTTACTACTCTTGTGCAACTCTCAACAAATAACAAGAATTGAATGTATTATGCATGTTCTTGTTCTCTAATAAATAACGGATTAACTTGTTTACTGCCACCGCTGTTGTCTCTATTAATGTTATGTTTCCTCAGACCCTTTTTCACTGGAGAGGCTGAAATTTAGATCTGCTTGGTTCTACATTTATCCAGTCATGTGAAACAAACTGGTTAATTTTTCAGCATTCATTGTTTGTTATTTGATGAGTAGAAATGGATTATTCCATTGCTTATCATTAACACCCTATTTAAGAAATGTGACGGTTTATTTTTCAAATTTAAACAATGAATCGGTGCCTTTTTTATTCTTCTAAGGAAATGCTACCTAGCAATTTTCCTTGTATCAGGCCACCTCAAGACTTGCATCTAAACCTCATGGCAGAGCCCACTGTAATAGTCTTCATGGCAGGTTTTTTTCTCCTTTACTGAAGCAAAGAGAAAGAATTCTTCCCTTTTCAGTGCTGAAAAACATAGGTGGGGTAGTTCCAGAGCTTAGCATCAAGGACCAAAGCATTCAGATCTCACAGGTCAAGTGACCTACAGCAATTGCAGAATCTGTCAGAGCCATTCTTGTACTTCACTCCTGCTCAGTAGCACTGGTTTCTAGTACCTTCACACTGCACCTGATCAGCAATTCTCTGGAGGGATCAGGAGGAATATCTTCCTGATAAGACCATCTGGAAGACAGTTTGAATTCAGAATCCTTGTGTTTCATTCAATATGGGTACCAGGAGAATGTTTCTTCAACTCAACTGCAGCCTAGTTTGAGGACAAGGATGCTCCTTTGGCCTCTGGGCCGGCTCCAGACACCAGCCGACTAAGCACGTGCTTGGGGCAGCACCTTGTAAGGGGCGGCCAATCTTGGGGTGGCGGGGGGCACTCGGGGATTTTTTTTTTTTTGGTGTTTTGGTTTCAGCACGGCGCTGGGGGGGGTTTCAGCAGTGCGGCGCTCGGGGTTTTTTTTTTTTGGTTCGGCGGCGCGGCGCTCAAGGGTTTTTTGTTGTTGTTTTTGTTTCGGCAGGGCGGTGCTGGGGGGGGTGTTTCGGCAGGGCGGCGCAGTGCTCAGGGGAGTGTTTCGGGGGGCGCGCGGTGCTCAAGGGAGGGGTGTTATGGGGGTGCGGCACTCTTTTTTTTTGCTTGGGGTGGCAAAAAAGTTAGAGCCAGCCCTGTTTGGCCTGATCATGGTGTTCAAGAGCCACCTATAGCCCTGGCTGGGAACTGGGGAAGGGAGAAAGATGAAAGCAGAGTTACTGAATTAAAACCAATATAAAGGAATGTCAGAAACAAAAATCGAGAAATGAATAAAATGAGGTGAGGGGGAGGGCGGAAGCAGGATCAGAAAAAAAAAAGTTTGAACAACTAAAAAAGATGGTCACAGAAGGAAAAAAACCTCAAAATGTCAAACTGTATATTAAAGAAAAATTAGTCTGAAAAAAATGAGGAGCGAAAACAGTCATAAAGAGAAGAACAGACAACATGGAGTGGGGGGAGCAGGGAAAAGGAAGGATATATACTATAGTCAAGATTTTCAAAACTAGGAGCCTAAAGTGAGGATCCTCCTATATCCATATTTAGGCACCTAAATAAATGGCCTGATTTTCAAAAGTGCCACACACCCAGCAACTCCCACTGATCTCACTGGGACTAACAACTAATTTCAGGGTCCTGTTTTGGAAAATCTTGGCACAAGTCATTTTATGAATACATAGACATCTGTTGCCAGAGTATTGTGTTTATGCATCTAGAAACATTCATTTTCATTGTATTATCTATGTAATGATTTGTGACAACTGTCATCATTAAAAATTCAATGGCATTGTTCATAATAGTACAAAAGCTACTATTAATCTGGGTATCCTGGCCAAATGCCAGCTCTGGACTTATATTCTGCCTACCAAAATTCAGTAGTTTCACTGGGAAATGGAATGCTACATTTTCTTCCCTAATCTATCAGATTCTGTTGCTGATAAAGTGCCAGACTCTTTGTAGTGGCCAGTTTCTACTTGGCACAGCCAGGGGATGGGGGGGAAGCACTTAGGAAGCTGGTTACTAGCATAAGACTTTTTTTTTTATTTTGACCAAAAGAATAATGAAAACTTTGAAAATTTACATTAAAAAGTCTCACCATTTTCCAACAAACTCTACCCAGAAAAGGACTGAGAAGAGAAAAAGCTTTTTTCCGCTGCAGAATTGTCCTCCAGCCACTAGGAGGCAACATTTCTGCTGCTGAACAGTACTGGAATTTAGTTAAGTCCTTACCAGTCAGACAGGCACAACTTTCAGAACTAAGTTTCTTACATCCAGATATCAGTCTAGGCTCCAGTCCTACAATCAGTTGTGCAAACAGGCTCCTGTACATATAGGCAGCCCCATTGTGCAAACCTCATTGCAGGACTGGGGGCTTAGTCTCATCTCTCTGCAATACTCAAGTAAACTTAGCAGTGTCATATTCTGAATGTGAGTTATGATCTTCAGGCATTTTATCTAATCTAGCCATTTCACAAATAAAATAAAGTAGAAAAAACTGTACAGTAAAATAGAGTTGAAATAGGTTGAAAGTGTATTATATTAAACTATATTAAAAAAGGATTTAGCCATGTCAATGATCAAGTTAAAGGGACCTAACTTTAAAAGTTTAAAAAAATTTAAAAAGAAGATAAAGCGGTTTGAGGTACTACACTTGGTTTTGTGTCCCCTTTCCTAATTCTGTGGATTTGCACCTGCATTTTCCTATCTTTAAAACAAGTTTTCTTCTTCCCTTTTTCTGGGAGACCCTCCCCCCCCCCCACACACACACACACACAAACAGCTGGGGAAATTGGTAGCCTAAGAATACAAGAAAAAACTGTGAAACTCTGTTTACTCAAAGTTCTGTTATTTGCACATAGCAGAAAAGAATAAAAGCAAATCTTTAATCTTTTCTGTTTATTATGGAGCAACAGCCATTCCATTTCAGGCTGATAGTGTCCCTCCAAACAAAACACAATGAGTTTGTGTTCACTAGAAAATGACTGAGTTCAAACACAGCCCTGCAATCAGTACAGACAAGGACAAGTCATGCAATAGGTTTACTTATAACCAGCTGACCCAGCACTGAGCATATCTTATTCCTGTCTATGCTCACTACATAGTCATGACTGGCATTGTGTAAGTTAAGACTTCTTATTACTATTAATTTATTATTTGTATTTTATCAACAGCTAAAAAAAACCTAATTGAAGTGGCCCCAACTGAGATTGTGCTAGGGATTGTGAAAACATGTAGTGAGAGACAGTCCCTGTCCTGAAGACTTTATAATCTAAATAGACGAGATAACCCAAGAGTGGGAGTGGGAAATAGAGGTTCAGAGAGGTAAGGTTAGCGCCCCAATGTCACATGGTAGTGTCAATGGCAACACAGAAAATAGAAGTCAGGTTTCCTGACTCCCAGTGTAGTGTCCTAGCCACTAGACCACAGTACCTCAAGGCTGTGTTCCTACTCTATGTCACTCCCTAGTGAAGATGAGCTCTGTTAGTGTTTATAAAGCCACATGTGGGAGTTTTAAACTGGGGCAGAAGGACCAATTTAGCATTAATCCTGTCCTGTTCAACTCTGTTCTAACTTGGCTTGAATCACTCCTGTGATTCAGTTTTACTTTGTAGTAATTCCATTTTCTTCCATGGTACTTCCTGGAATTACTAAACTTCTATGTGATTGAATTTATTTATTTTTTGTCAAACCTTAAGACATGTACCCAAGGCTACTACAATTATGGTTCTTTTCTCCTTCAGCCCATCCTTCAAGCTTAACAACTCAGGGTCAGATTTTGCATCCAGGGTGACAATTTCTCCAGTTTTGTATTGATCTGCTTCAAGGGAGCTTAAGCAGAACTGAGTTGAATGATGAAAAACAAGGTGTCATTCATGTAACAGAGGGAATTTCATGTTTGCAATGCCTAGTAATAATAAAAAATTATTAATATCTTATCTTAATTTTGTGTGCAGTAGCTGGAGACTCAAATAGATAATAAAACTGAGCACAATTTAAAATAAAAATGAATAAAACCAGCTGCTTCTGCTTCAGATCTGGCAGTCTCTTGGGTGCCCCATCTTACATCTCACTAATATGTAGCAAGAAAGAGTGTTCTTGTAGCATTTCAAAGGAAAACCAAACACACACAGATCATCCCTTCTCATGGTACTTTGGAGAGATGTGACACAGCAGTGCCTAGGAGATTCCCAGCCAGCAACAAAAAGATTTTTTGAAGTATTGACATACAGTCAGTCCACAGGATGCCACTGACTCAGCTCATTGGGTCCCCAGAAACCTAAAGCTGGCTTTGCTGGTATTATATGAGGAGCTTACTGTTAACTAGAAAATGCTCTAATAATTGAGAACTGTTCTTTATCTCACTGGCAAAGCATTTGCCTGGGAAACCACAGAAAGTATGGAAGCTGGAAAGTGAATATGTTAAGTAGAGATCTTTGTCTATTGGGAAAGTGTTGTATAAGAGGGTCTCTGTTGGAAAGCTATTTTCGTCTCTCTTTAAACCAGTCCCAAGTTGTCACTTAAATAAAAGTGTGATTTTTTTTAAGAACCTGCTTTTCATTATATGCAGTATGTGTAAGCTAATGCTAGATTGCATCTCCTGTGCATTGTCATCATCTGTTAAGAGGAAGATTTTAAAGCTTTTGTCTGGTGGCTACAACAAAGGACTGGGACTCAGGAGATCCAGGAGAAGTAGTTGTTTAAAAACCAGAAAGTTAAAGTGTAGGATTGGGAGGCAAGAGTCTTGTGAGTCGCATCGTTCTATTCTCAAGCTTCTGCAATAGCCTGGGCAAGTCATCGCACCTCTGTGTCTCGGTTTCTTCCTAGGTAAAAATGTCAATATCTCATGGGACTATGTGAAGTTTAACTCATTATGGCCCTGACCTTGCAAGCACTTAGGCATGGTATTAACATTATGCTCATAAGTAGTTCCACTGACTTAACTGACACTTAGGGATTATACAAGCTTTCTGCACAGGAGAAAATGTCACCCTGGGCAAACACTGCTGATGATGCTAGCCTTCCCAAAAGGGAGTGAGGATCCCACCGACTGCAGAGGTAGTTGGCTGTGCTTATACTTGCATATGTATTCCCCTTAAGTTCCAGCAGGAATATTGTCTGCCAGTTTGACCTCTCTCGACAGCTATTGCAACATGGCCACTCTGCTGTCTCCAAACCATGATCCAAGCCATGAACGTTAAACACATCTGTGCAAATGAGCTTGAAAAAACAGTGTGCATCTTCAACTCATTCAACAGACAGTTACAGGATGGTCTCTAGAAAAATCTCTTGGTTATTTCTGAATACCAAACTAATCCTCTACACTTTTAATTATAATCATGTACAAATACCTTGTACTCAATCCCTTACTGTACCTATATACTCATTCTGACAATTAGAATCGTTTTCCCTTTATTTTATTTCTAATTCTTAAGATTCAAACCCCACTAATATAAACTTCCTTGAAAGAATAATCTATTAGGATATTTGCAATGTATTTACCCAAAACAACATTTAATGTGCTGCTCTGTTCTGAAAAGTAACTCTATTAAACTGTCACCAGGGGGCTTCCTGTTTACTGAGTGTCAATAGGTTCTAGATCAAATGTGCTCAGTTTATAACTCAAAGGGTGCTTTATTTCCAACTGGTATCCTTGAAAACTCAAGGTAGGATCTGACAGTCAAGCTGGGTTCTTTCCTTTTCTTACATAAACATTACCTGTGAGAATGTATCTGCTGGACAAATTATGTACTGACTGTACTATGAGACTCTACTGACTTCATTGGCACTACGCTGGTTTACATCAGCTGAGAATCCAGCCCTAAGAATCCATTAGCAGCTAGCATTACATAGCTGCCTTATGGTTGGTTGTTATTTGGCCTTCCTCTGAAGCACCAGGGCTTGACCACTGCAGAGGGCAGGGGTTGCAAAACTGTGAATGACTAGCTCTTTATCTGGGACCCACTAAACAATTCCATTGATGAGGCACAAGAGAGAAGAGAATTTGCTGTGACTTAGCTGTGTACGTTCTGCCAGCTGAATAGGAATAAAAACTGAGCTTTTTTGTAGAGTTCCTTTTGATTGTTTTATTGCTGTTGGGGTTCTGTTGTACTACTAATTATGTGTTTGGGCACCTAGAGCCTTGAATAGGCATCTTTTAATAGTATAATTTAAATAAAAATACATTAAAAATAGGAAAACCATATTTTAGACTCCCAAGTGAGCACATACGACTGTGGAGACATACAGCGAATAGATGTGTTACTTTTTCAAAGCAGACCCACACTTTGAAGGAATAAAAATTATTTGTACATCCTATTATCATTTGTGCAGTGTTATGTTGCTGAAAAGTGGTCAGCTCCATGTCATTACACTGATGAAGTAAGAATGTATACATGCAAGGGTCAAGTATCAGGGCGTAGCCGTGTTAGTCTGTATCTACAAAAACAACAAGGAGTCTGGTGGCACCTTAAAGACTAACAGATTTATTTGGGCATAAGCTTTCATGGGTAAAAACCTCACTTCTTCAGAAAGCTTATGCCCAAATAAATCTGTTAGTCTTTAAGGTGCCACCAGACTCCTTGTTTACATGCAAGTGCTGACTGCTAGATTTGAGCTAGCCTTTATCATGTGTTGTAATCAGCAGAGCCTAAATTTAAATTAGATAGATAGATAGATAGATAGGCTGTTGATTAATCGCAGTTAACTCAGGCGATTAACTAAAAAAAATGAATTGCGATTAAAAAAATTTAATGCGATTAATCGCAGTTTTAATCACACTGTTAAACAATTGAAATGTATTAAATATTTTGGATGTTTTTCTACCTTTTCATATATATTGTATTCTGTGTTGTAATTGAAATCAAAGTGTATATTATTTTTGATTATAAATATTTGCATTGTAAAAATAAAAAAAATAGTATTTTTCAATTCACCTCATACCAGTACTGTAGTGCAATCTCTTTGTCATGAAAGTGCAACTTACAAATGTAGATTTTTTGTTGTTACATAACTGCACTCAAAAACAAAACAATGTAAAACTTCAGAGCCTACAAGTCCACTCAGTCCTACTTCTTGTTCAGCCAATCGCTAAGACAAACAAGTTTGTTTACATTTACAGGAGATAATGCTGCCCACTTCTTATTTACAATGTCACCAAAAAGTGAGAATAGGCGTTTGCATGGCACTTTTGTGGCTGGCATTGCAAGATATTTACGTGCCAGATATGCTAAACATTCTTATGTCCCTTTATGCTTCGGCCACCATTCCAGAGAACATGCTTCCATGCTGATGATGCTCGTTAAAAAAAAATGTGTTAATTAAATTGGTGATTGAACTCCTTGGGGCTGTATATCCCCTGCTCTGTTTTACCCACATTCTGCGATATAGTTCATGTTATAGCAGTTTTGGATGATGACTCAGCACATGTTGTTCCTTTTAAGAACACTTTCACTGCAGATTTGACAAAACACAAAGAAAGTACCAATGTGAGATTTCTAAAGATAGCTACAGCACTTTACCCAAGGTTTAAGAATCTGAAGTACCTTCCAAGATCTGAGAGGGACAAGGTGTGGCGCATGCTCTCAGAAGTCTTAAAAGAGCAACACTCTGATGTGGAAACTACAGAATCCAAACCACCAAAAAAGCAAGCTGCTTTGGATTGTTATTGAGCAGAACCTGTCATCAGCATGGACGCGTGCCCCCTGGAATGGTAGTTGAAGAATGAAGGGACATATGAATCTGAGCAGTTGGCTGAACAAGAAGTAGGACTAAGTGGACTTGCAGGCTGTAAAATTTTACTTGTTTTATTTTTTAATGCAGTTTTATTTTTTTGTACATAATTCTACATTTGTAAGTTCAACTTTCATGATAAAGAGATTGCACTATAGTACTTGTATTAGGTGAATTGAAAAACACTATTTAAGGTATTTTGTTTTTTACCGTGCAAATATTTGTAATAAAAAATAAATATAAAATGAGCACTGTACACTTTGTATTTTGTGTTGTAACTGAAATCAATATATTTGAAATTTAGAAAACATCCAAAATATTTAAATAAATGGTATTCTATTATTGTTTAACAGTGCGATTATTCGCGATTAATTTTTTTTAATAGCTTGACAACCCTAACACACACACAAACACACACACACACACATACACACACACTTTATTAATTCCTCTTCTGATGTTCTGTGCAGTCCTGATGTTATTTGGAAATTAAGCAAAGTGGGTTGTGAGATTTGAGACCAAAAGAAGAGCATGCAAACACAATATTTTTGAAGAATAAAGATTATAGTATAATCATGGACTGTGATTAACTCTTAAGAGTAAGGGCCCTCAGGCTTTTGCACATATGTGTATCTTTGGTTTGTGTAGGAATCATCAAATGCACTTTGCTCTCCTGATTCTGCCATTTTACAAAAGTATAAAGCATGTTCAGATGAGCATGGGATTTCCCACATCAGTTCGGACCAACCGCTCCCAAAGTCTGGTGTACTACATTAAGCATGGCTGTCCTCTGTGACTACAAATAGTTCCAGTCTGAAAGAGGGAATAAACTTTGCTGGTGATGTACCCTAGCTTTAAATAAGAGACTGCTCCACAACCAGGGGCGGCTCTATGTTTTTTGCTGCCCCAAGCACAGCAGACAGGCGGCTTTTGGCAGCGCGCCTGCGGGCGGTCCGCTGGTCATGTGGATTCGGTGGCATGCCTGCGGGAGGTCCGCCGGTGTCGCGCCATCAGCGTCCCTGCCAGTGAATTGCCGCCAAAGCCGCGGGACCGGCGGACCTCCCGCAGGCATGTCACCGAAAGCCACCTGCCTGCTGCCCTCACAACGACTGGCAGGCCACCCCCCACGGCTTCCCGCCCCAGGCACGTACTTGCTGTGCTGGTGGCTGGAGCCATCCCTGTCCACACCTAACACCACAACTTTTCTCCAAGTTCTAACTGCCTGTATATTCATTTAGAGAGAACTTGTAAGATTATCCACATTAGCACCACGTGGTGAGTCCCATGTTGCAATCCCAACTTCTCGGGGAAGAAAAAAGAAAATAGATCACATTTATTATACAATGTTATCATTGTAATATGGTCAGTTACTGAATCTGACTTATGGTGTGATGCTGGCATACTGCCTTCTAGGTCTAGATACTTCTATGGCCCCCATTGCCATAGTATCAGAGCACTTCACAATCTTTAATGTATTTATCCCCACAACAGCTCTGTGAGCTAGGGGAGCACTGTTATCCCATTTTACAGGTGAGGAACTGAGGCATAGAGAGACTTGCCCAAGGACGCACACACTGTCTGTGGTGGAGCAGAGAACTGAACCTGAATTTTTCAAGTCTCAGATAAGCACCCTAACCACTAACCCATCCTTCCTCTTTGGTTGCTGTGGTTACTAAATTGCTGGATTTCCTAATAATGTTTTATACTTAATATCGAACAATCATCATATAATTCATAACAATTAATATCTTAAATCTTTACTTTGTTAGGGAGTTGGTCGTTCATTTAATTATATTTATTTGAACATGTTTTCAGGCTTAGGAAAGATGGTGCTATGTATGCGTGAAATACAAAGGCTTGTAACAGGTGGATAATAAGGTATTCCTATATTAATGACTAATGCCCCATGATTCCTCCCAGTGAAGTCAGTGGCAAAACTCCCACTGACTTCAATGGGACCAGAAATGGACTCTAGCTTAATGCTGCCTACAACTTTGGAACTAAAAATACTTACATCGGGGGCCAATCCCAAGCTCCTTCCCAGGTTTTTGCTCAGGCCTTACTCAGTCAAACGCCTATTGAAATCAATGCAGAGGAGAGCAAAAGTAATATGCTCCTATAGGCCTTGTTTACACTACTAGGGTAAGTTGACCTAAGTTACGCTACATAGCTTACGTCAACTTACTGCAGTGTCTACACTGTGCTGCATCAACACGAGATGGTCTCATGTCAATTTACCTTAATCTTCTCATTTTGGTGGAGTACCAGAGTCGAACGGAGAGCGCTCTGCAGTTGATTTAGCGGGTCTTCACTAGATCCGCTAAATCAACCCCTGCTGATTGATCGCAGCAGCGTCGATCCCCGGTAAGTGTAGACATGACTTAAGGCTCATTTCAGCTGTTTTTCCACATTCTCAGCTTCCCCCATTTGATGATCACTGAAGTTCCATTTTGTGACACTCCCAACTACACTTAATCCTGGGTTCATGTAAGTTAAACAAAAGCTCATATTTGTGTATCCACTGTGTCATTTAACTTAATAGTAAAACCTGTGCAAGTGAGGGAGGAACAGGACTGATAAACTGTGGCAGTAGTCTGCCTGATAAGCTGTATTCTTGAGTGAGAGAGAAACGTCCCTGTTCCCTGGCATTGGACAAATTTCAGGTAATGTCACAGGGAAATTGCCACTGGGAACAAACTAAGCATTTACAATGGGCTATTTTCACAGAATCTTCCAATTCCCAGCCAGCCAGAGTAACTGGACTCTGGGTATCTTACTAGTCTTTCCTCTCAGACCATGGTGCATCTGCAGTGACTGTTTCAGCCCTGAGGCTGAAGTAGCCATCCCACTCTAACATGCCCCTCATGCAGGCTGGAATCCTCCTGCCTTACCTCCCTACTGACCCCAACACCAGGCAAGGGTTCCATCTCCCACCTTGCAGCCCTGGTCCCCAAATCCTGCCATCTGTCTTGTCCAGCCAATTCTGCCACCCCACTAAGGTTGTGTGTGTGATTTGCCCTACATGTATAAATGATCACCGTTAAAATCATTATACGGTCAAATTTCCAGAAGGGTAGCTTCCCTTTTGCAGGTGCAACTCACCATTCTGAAATGTCAGCCCTTCTGAAAATATGCAGGGTCGGGCTCAAAATTGCAAAGCAGGGAATTCAGGATTAAAGCTGATGCTTCTTTCTTAACCTGACAACCTGCTCTGCTGAGACATCACAAACACATTAGGATTGTCCAGTGATT
Organism: Trachemys scripta elegans; assembly: GCF_013100865.1. Taxonomy (NCBI): domain Eukaryota; kingdom Metazoa; phylum Chordata; order Testudines; family Emydidae; genus Trachemys; species Trachemys scripta. Next base: position 76,923,938 of record NC_048305.1, on the reverse strand, counting down.
GGTTAGCCCATCATCACCCAAGCACTACCTAGTAGGGTACCGATGGAGCTGAAGCGTTAACGCAACATTTCCACAATCATAGTATAAAGCCATGTGTAGTGAATTATAATTACCTCACTGACACAGTAGAGTCACTTTTTAAATTGCCTACAAAAAGCACCTACAGCTTTTTCCATGTTCTTTAGCAAAACTAGAATATATTGCTTGGAGAGTGGCTGCTTTCTGACTCGCTTTTCATCTCACAAGCCTAACAGGGGAATGACGGCAAATTCTCCAGCTTTTCTAAGTGAAGCTAGAGGGGCATATTCACTGCTACACATGTACTAAAGACCAAAAGGAATGAGCTTTTAAAATGTAGGGCGAGTGACCAGAATAAGGAATAAAATACAAAGCAGGGCAGAAAACCCCAAACAACATGGAGATCACTTCTGAAGACTAACTAAGACTTTAGCAGAGGTATCTTCATATTTCAATGTCTCTGATGTTAAAGTGACTCAAAGCAATAAACAGTATCACCAGCTGCTCTGTACGATTCATGTAACTGAGGGGTATCTGAATCAGATTTGTGGGACTGTCCCTCACATCAAGAGATGTTATGTTGTCAGGGTTGTTTCCCGCTTCCATGCATAGTTTCATAGGGAAAGTCTAGATGTATTTTTATCTTTCATATGCTAGATGGAACCACTGTATAGGCAGCAACAGCTGCTCATGAGTCCTATAATAAGGCATGGAGGAGCAAGTAATTTCATTTATTGAGACAGTAAGTATATCAGCATCTGTGAGCAACCCACACCATCAGGATAGTCATTTTCAAGGTTAAACAAAATAAAACCTTCACTAAGTATGAAAAGATGCACTCTGATTTCTTATTCTGACAGGGACACTAATAGTAAATTAGATTTAGGATTGCAGATGGGGGAGTAGAAACTATTCCAAGAACCCTTTCCAAAGCTAAGCTAGCTGTTTGGGCAAAGTAGATAATAAAATTAATGCACTGAACCAACACAAACAGTTCTATTAATATATGGCCTTCCAGAAGCTGCCCGTTTTTAATTATAGAAGCACATGTGGGAAGAAGCTGAGGGGAAGGGAAGTTAGTGGGCTTATTGCACTTTGAAATGTACCCCCAAGATTGATGTGCAGAGAGGAGCCTCTCTCCCAGTAGAAGATGGGAATTGGCTGTGTCAGCATCATCATCCTTCCTTTTGACATAACCCTAGAAAGGACACTCTGCAAGCCTGGGATCCATGTGGGGGAGGGAGTGGACTGGTAGCAGTGGACTGGCAGTAAACTGTCCCCCGTTTATCCCTGCAGAGATTACCTGGGAGTGGTAGTACCGCTTGGGGTCTCTTTAAGAGGGTCCGGGACTAGCTGAGGTCAGTGGTGATAGCACAGCTCCAACAGAGACATGCTGCCAGGGAGCATGCAAGGCGACACCTGACTTCCAGAGCTGTTGCAAAGGCACAGGCACTCCAGGCTGAAGGTCCCTACTCCTTGCAGAAGCCCCAGAATCATTCCATAGAGGAGAAATCTCTTCCCCATGATGGAAGGATCTGGGATTAACTCTGTGAGGAGATCCTTGCAGAGTATCCTTAACCCTCTCCCTTGGAAAGAGGGTGACCTAGCCCGATGGACCTGATTCTAATCATGTGTGGTTGTACTGATGGAACATCACTGACATGTTCAAAGCACTATAACTGAGGCTACCTCAAGCCCCTTTAATCTACATTGTGAATGAAGCCCTCTTGTACGGTGTGAAGCCTTTCTACACTGGCATACATTGCTTAGGGAGTCAAATTATGCTGTCACTTGCACACAGGTATATCCAAAGTATTCCAGTGGCAGGAAAAGAAGCTATTCTGCATTTACACCTGTTAATGGAGTTACTCCAGGTTTACACCAGCATAACTGAGTACAGAATTTGGCCCAATGTGCCTGCCCGAGCTTTAAATTTTCTCACTTGTGTCACAATTTCAATCTTCCCATAAATACAGTGAAATAATACCAGGATGGAACAAAGATAAAACTAACAGCATTCCTACAGAACAAGCCTGAAATAAGAGTTGGTGGAATCTTATGCAAAGTATGGACTCTAACATACCCCAGTAATTTGATACTGATTAAAACAATTAGCTTACATAATATAAGGGCAGTGCTGTTCAAAGTGGGGGTGAGGCTGGGTGTTTTGCTGACTGCTGCTGAAATTGGTAACAGACTTTGCATATTATATCACCATTTTTTGTTGTGTTTCACATGCAGTGTTTTTCTGCTTTTGACTTTGAGGTGTGAGGGGGAAGGCTCTAATCATATGGCCTTGTGCAGATGCTCCATTTGCATTTCTATTAATCCAGGCCCTCCTGGAGACGTTTGAGCATAGGCACAGCATGCTTTGTGTTTGAACTTGTGAGAACCCATACCACTGCTTAATAACTTAATACATATGTATAGGTTCCTTCAGACAGCCCACTAGGAGGCAGAAGCAGGGGGAGGTGCAATTCGTGTATAGGCTCTAGGGCTCTATGTAAATGTATTCTGACAGGAAGGAGCACCTTGTGGAGTAAAGAACCCCAGTTCCTTATTGTCAGGCAGGTGGCTGATTTAGGTAGGGAAACCTGTTTTATGGGAGTCTGCATAAATGACAGCTCACACAGATCCACTTGAGAAGGTTTCTGGTGTCCAGCAACTTCTCATACTGGTTTCTTTCACAAAGATTGTCAAGGAGGAACTGGAGAGCACTCTGTGCTTTTGAATCCTTTTATTCAAAGCCCCCCAGAAACCCTAACAAATATCCTGTAAAGCGGCCACCTGTCTAATTGCAGCAAAAAGGCAGATTAATAATAATAAACTGCAGCACAGAGCTTTTCATTTTTAAAGTGCTTAACAAATATTAATTAATCACACACCAAAACTACTTGCAGTAGATGTTGCAATATATACTTCTAGATTCATAGATTCCAAGGCCAGAAAGGACCATTGTGATCTAGTCTGACCTGCTGGATAATACAGGTTACGGAACTTGCCTAAAATAGTTCCTGGAGCAGAACTTTTCAAAAAAATCCAATCTTGATTTAAAAAATTGTTGGTGATGGAAAATCCACTTTTATATTGCTTGTGCAATATGCTGCAAGGAAGTGACACAGTTTTAGAATTTCCCTAAGATTTTCAACATAAAAGGCTTCAACTTCTGCCATCTTTTCTTCCCTTGCCCTCTTTCAATAATGTTCTGATTAGTTCGGCAGTCCCCAACAAAGGCTGCTTTCAGTGGGACCTCACACTGTGAAATCAGTTCATGAGACACTCCAGAACAGTGGTCTACAACACCTGATGCTAGAAAGAGAAAAACATAATAATACAAACACTGTACAGAGAGAAAGGAACTGCAACCTCTAGGGCACACATTTGACTTCAGACAAAATGGCCAGTAAAGAGCCATAACTTGACTCATTTTCTAGTATTTAAAGGGCCAGCTGCAAGCAAAGGCAAACCTGCAATCAAAGGCAACTCCAAGAAGGGACTTGAAATTCCATCTTAGGCTGTCAGGTAGACAGAACAAATTTCTGGGGGAATAAATGGTAATGAGGTGTCTGCTTTGAAATTCAGGTGTTTAACACGTACAGCCCTAGTCACCCTCATTCCGATTGGTTGCTATGGTTAACCTTCACCTGACAAATAGAAAATGAGAAATGGTCTTAAACTCTCGTATCTTAAGTTAAATAAATAATAATTAATGGAGATATCCCATCTCCTAGAACTGGAAGGGACCTTGAAAGGTCATTGAGTCCAGCCCCCTGCCTTCACTAGCAGGACCAAGTATTGATTCTGCCCCAGATCCCTAAGTGGCCCCCTCAAGGATTGAACTCACAACCCTGGGTTTAGCAGGCCAATGTTCAAACCACTGAGCTACCCCTCCCTCTCCTATTTTTTTTTATTTATATATAGGTTCATATTTATAGGATCATGTGTGTCTCTCAAACATACACAACAAGAGTCTGCTCTAATTTACACACATTCAACTTCAATAGGGACTCATGGCTTGTAACTGAAGGCAGAATTTGACACGTGGTCAATAGTGTGTCGTTCCTACTCCTGTTGGTAAAAAACTGATTAAAACTCTGAGTGCCAGATTTTCTCCCCCAACCTGGCTCCTTTCACTACTCAGGTGGTACAAAGAAGAATTTCCCCAGTAGAGAAAATCCCAGCTGGTATAAAGCTAGTGGAACCACCCCAGTGCCAACTGCTCCCCTCAATCCCAGCATAGGGAGTGGGCTATTGATGGAAGAAAAGGCACGATGGCACGTGAGGTCCATGGTGAAGCTAGGAAGGGGTGGGGTGGAGTACAACTGCATAGCACTGATTCTCAGCTGGTGTATGGTCTCTTGTACACACTGTGCACAGCTAGTACAAGTTAGAGCAGCTCCGATTCCTCTCACTCACTAGGGTTAGAAGAGCTGGTGTAGATTGACCCAAAGAACCAGGGAGCCATTTTGGCATCCTCTCCTCTACTTCTCTGCACAGGAGAGAAACTGAGCCTATGTACTGATTTTGAAGCTTGGAGTGAAATCCTGGCCCCACTGAAGTCAATGACAAAACTCCCATTCACTTCAACGGGGTCAGGATTTTACCCTTGGTGTTCACCAGAGCCATTCCAAGAGCCATGACAAAAGAGCAGTATCACACATGCTCATGGCACTCCCCAGCTCTCCAGGAGAGCTGCCGATAAAGTATGTTTATTTCTTCTATTTAAAAAGGAATAGGAGAGGCAAGAATGGAGGGAGCCTCACAGAGATGAGGACAAGTTGATTAGCCTCATAGCTGGGAGAGGGACAGATAAAACTGAGTCCCACTGGTGGTTCATGCACATGCTATAGCAGTGTGTGAGGCCACTGGTCTTCCCGAGTGCCCAAAGAGGAACAATGCAAAAAAGCACCAGTAATTTTGTTTTAATTAGAAAGCAGTTGTATGAAGGCAACTGATGCTTTAGTTCAAAGAGAAAATGTTCTACCTTGTAAGAGTTATTTATTTATACAATCTCACACAAGTAGTGATGGCTACACAAGAAATCTGCAAACATCAATGTTAGTTGCTGAGTTTAGTGTTGCTTACAGTTTTCTTTTTTACTTTCAAGCTTGTTACTAATAACACAAACCTGTTTTTATTAATTTACATTAAGTTCATTTAACACCAATGAAACAGACCAGAAATGTATAATGAGTAACATTTAACAAGCTACTGCAGCAGGGCTAATCATGTTCGGTTTACGAGCCCTGTTTTGTTCTTTTAAAATATTATTGTAGAATAAATGCTCTTTTCTTCTCTTACAACAGAAAGAAATAATTTCTCCAGGTATCTTACTAGTGAATAACAAAGAAATGAACAAGCTTAATAATCTCCAATTTGGGTTTCTACCATACATAATGATACAGACACTGTGAGTTCTGTGGCCAAAGTACATGAAGAAGCACCCACAAGTACTGAAAATTTAATTAAAAGTCAGAAAGCCACTGCAATGAAGACTCAGCAGAAAGCCATTTATTTTTAAAATCTAATATATTCTTCATGACTAAAGGCTAAAGCACATGCTGACTTACACATTTAGCTGTAACTGATTTAAGCTACTTGATGATTTTTTTGCGCACAGGGTGGTGCTCAATTTGCAATGGAGTAAATTGGCAGAATTTAATTTGGTGGATTTTTTTAACTCTGTAAAAAGAATCCTCATTAAAACCTCACAATAGGCTGTATACTTTTTTCATCATTAACTAGCCTAACTGCAGGTAAAAGAGATACAATTATGGATTTATATAAATCCTATTGTCAATTTACAGCTCAAAGACTGGTGAGCTACCTCATTTTAAACAGGTTATTTTTTCCCCTTAACCTTTCTTTGTTTTAATGAGGATTCAGTTTGTCATTGTCTAGGATTCTGTTTGCAGGGAAATTTCTCATCCATTGCAAGTGAGTAGAGGGAAGAAGACTGGAACATCTTTTGCTGAATTTCAAACCAAACAAAATGATGGGCAGGAATTTCAACCTTTCAGTTTTCAATGTTCTGCTTAGGCAGACAGAAGGCAGCAGCCTCTTTCCTGCCCTCTCCATCCCCGCAATTGTTGTATTTCTCATCCTTAAAGTAATGGCTTTCCATTACTCGCTTTGCCCAAGCTCTTCTTTCCTGTTCACCCAGGTGTGCTCCTGCCTGCCTCTGAAACACCACCAAGTTCTTTGCTTTGCTCCTGTTCTTCCCAGCAGGAGCAGCGTGACTCATTTTACATAGGGTACGGGGGGCACTTACATAGTCCTGTACCTTATTCAGAAAGGGTCTTGTTTGATTCTAGCTCATTTGCCTGTCACCTGGTGTCTTTATTTACAATACACACTCAAGAAAACTTAATGCTGGCGCAACCCACACACCTTCTGGGTGTGGTGTTCTGTTCCATCTACTGGTACTGAGAGAGAGAGCAAGAGAGACTGAGTCTCCTCTACACCCTTAGCTAACAAAGGCCTGGTCTACACTACGGGTTTAGGTCGACTTTAGCAGCGTTAATTCGAATTAAGCCTGGACACTTCCACACGACGAAGCCCTTTCTTTCGACTTAAAGGGTCCTTTAAACTGGTTTCTTTACACCACCTCCGACGAGGGGATTAGCGATAAAACCGGCCTTTGCGGGTCGGAATTGGGGTAGTGTGGACGGAATTTGACGTTATTGGCCTCCGGGAGCTATCCCACAGTGCTTCATTGTGACCGCTCTGGACAGCACTCTCAACTCAGATGCACTGACCAGGTAGACAGGAAAAGACCCGCGAATGTTTGAATTTCATTTCCTGTTTGCTCAGCGTGGAGAGCACAGGTGACCACGCAGAGCTCATCAGCACAGGTAACCGTGACGGAGTCCCAGGATCGCAAAAGAGCTCCAGCATGGACCGAACGGGAGGTACGGGATCTGCTCGCCATATGGGGAGATGAAGCAGTGATAGCTGAACTCCGTAGCAGTAAAAGAAATGGAAAAGTATTAGAAAAGATCTCCAAGGCCATGAAGGACCGAGGCCATAACAGGGACACCCAGCAGTGCCACGTGAAAATTAAGGAGCTGCGGCAAGCTTAACACAAAGCCAGAGAAGCAAACGGAAGGTCCGGGGCAGAGCCGCAAACTTGCCGCTACTACGCGGAGCTGCATGCGATCCTAGGGGGTGCAGCCACCACTACCCCAACCGTGTGCTATGACTCTCTCACTGGAGAAACACACAGGGAAGACGGTTCGGGGAACGAGGAAGATGAGGATGGAGGTACTGTAGGTAGCTCACAGCAGCAAGGAAGTGGAGAAACCGGTTTCCCCAACAGCCAGGATATGTTTGTGACCCTGGACCTGGAACCAGTAACCCCCGAACTCACTCAAGACCCTCAGGGCACACAGGAGACCTCTGGTGAGTGTACCTTTGTAAATATTTGTAAACATTACACAAAAAAAAGCAAGCGTGTTTAATGATTAATTTGCCCTGGCAATCGCGGCCAGTACATCTACTGGAAAAGTCTGTTAACATGTATGAGGATGGAGCGGAAATCCTCCAGGGACATCTCCAGAAAGCTCTCCTTTATGTACTCCCAAAGCATTTGCAAAAGGTTTCTGGGGAGGGCTGCCTTATCCCGTCCGCCATGGTAGGACACGTTACCACGCCAGGCCAGTAGCACGTAGTCTGGAATCATTGCATAACAAAGCATGGCAGCGTATGGTCCCGCTGTCTGCTGGCATGCAGACAATATCCATTCCTTATCTCTCTTTGTTATCTTCAGGAGAGTGATATCATTCACGGTCACCTGGTTGAAATGGGGTGATTTTATTAAGGGGTCATTGAGAGGCGCCCGTTCCTGCTCTTCTGAACAGAAATGTTCACCGCTGTTAACCACACGGTGGAGGGGAGGGGTGAAGTGATCATCCCAGAGAATCGTGTGTGTGTGTGGGGGGGGGGTTTACTTGTGTTTGTGCTGCATGTTAACCGGGAAACCGCAGCCCCTCCTTCTACATTGAAAACCCATTTTAAATGGACAACCCAATTCATCCTTGATATGGGAAATGCGCTGCTGTTTGCAACCTTTCCCGCATGTTAAGAAGGTTAAAAAAGCCAAAACACTGTGGCCTACCATGGCTGCCTGCAAGCTGAAATATGCGACCTTGTAATGAAAGAGTGTACCCATTGTTCTCTAAAATGTGTCTTTTTTAACCACCTCTCCCTTCTCCTCCACCAGCTGCAAATGTTTCTCCTTCGCAGAGGCTAGTGAACATTAGAAAGAGAAAACGTAGGACGAGGGACGATATGTTCCTGGAGCTGCAGATGTCCTCCCACGCTGATAGAGCACAGCAGAATGCGTGGAGGCAGTCAATGTCGGAGATGAGAAAAGCACAATATGAACGAGAGGAGAGGTGGCGGGCTGAATGGCGGGATGAAAAGAGCAAGTGGCGGGCTGAAGACGATAGATGGCGTCAGCTTGCAGACAGACGGCAAGAGGCAATACTCCGTCTGCTGGAGCATCAAACTGATATGCTCGAGCGTATGGTTGAGCTGCAGGAAAGGCAGCAGGAGCAGAGACCACCGCTACAGCTCCTGTGTAACCAACAGCCCTCCTCCCCAAGTTCCATAGCCTCCTCACCAAGACGCCCAAGAACACGGTGGGGGGGCCTCCATCCACCCAGTCACTCCACCCCAGATGATCGCCCAAGCATCAGAAGGCTGGCCTTCAATAAGAGTTAAAGTTTTAAAATGCAGTGTGTCCTTTTCCATCCCTCCTCCCCCACCCATCCCAGACTACCTTGGCAATTATCCCCCTACTTCTGTGAGGAACTAATAAAGAATGCATGAATGTGAAAAAACAATGACTTTATTGCCTCTGCAAGCAGGAGGGGAGGGTGGGGTGGGGTGGTTGGTTTACAGGGAAGTAGAGTGAACCGGGTCGGGGGGGGGGGGTGGCGGGTTCATCAAGGAGAAACAAACAGAAGTTTCACACAGTAGCCTGGCCAGTCACAAAACTCGTTTTCAAAGCTTCTCTGATGCGCACCGCGCCCTGCTGTGCTCCTCTAACCGCCCTGGTGTCTGGCTGCGTGTAATCAGCGGCCAGGCGAGTTGCCGCAACCTCCCACCCCGCCATAAATGTCTCCCCCTTACTCTCACAGATATTGTGGAGCGCACAGCAAGCAGCAATAACAATGGGGATATTCTTTTCGCTGAGGTCTGAGCGAGTCAGTAAGCTGCGCCAGCGCGCTTTTAAACGTCCAAATGCACATTCCACCACCATTCGGCACTTGCTCAGCCTGTAGTTGAACAGGTCCTGACTCCTGTCCAGCCTGCCTGTGTACGGCTTCATGAGCCATGGCATTAAGGGGTAGGCTGGGTCCCCAAGGATCACGATAGGCATTTCAACATCCCCAACGGTTACTTTCTGGTCCGGGAAGAAAGTCCCTTCCTCCAGCTTTCGAAACAGAGCAGAGTTCCTGAAGACGTGAGCATCATGTACCTTTCCCGGCCATCCCATGTTGATGTTGGTGAAACGTCCCTTGTGATCCACCAGGGCTTGCAGCAGCATTGAAAAGTACCCCTTGCGGTTTATGTAGTCGGTGGCTTGGTGCTCCGGTGACAAGATAGGGATATGGGTTCCATCTATGGCCCCGCCACCGTTTGGGAATCCCATTTCAGCAAAACCATCCACTATTGACTGCACGTTGCCCAGAGTCACTACCCTTGATATCACCAGGTCTTTCATTGCCCTGGCAAATTGGATCACAGCAGCCCCCACCGTAGATTTGCCCACTCCAAATTGATTCCCGACTGACCGGTAGCTGTCTGGCGTTGCAAGCTTCCACAGGGCTATCGCCACTCACTTCTCAACTGTGAGGGCTGCTCTCATCTTGGTATCCTGGCGTTTCAGGGCAGGGGAAAGCAAGTCACAAAGTTCCATGAAAGTGCCCTTACGCATGCGAAAGTTTCGCAACTACTTTGAATCGTCCCATACCTGCAGCACGATGCGGTCCCACCAGTCTGTGCTTGTTTCCTGGGCCCAGAATCGGCGTTCCACGGCATGAACCTGCCCCAGTGACACCATGATTTCCACATTGCTGGGGCCTGTGCCTTGTGAGAGGTCTATGTCCATGTCAATTTCCTCATCACTCTCTTCGCTGCGCTGCAATCGCCTCCTCGGGTGGTCCGGGTTTCGCCTTGGCATGTCCTGGCTCTGCATATACTCCAGGACAATGCGCGTGGTGTTCATAGTGCTCATAATTGCCGCAGTGATCTGAGCGGGCTCCATGATCCCAGTGCTAGCTATGGCGCCTGGTCAGAAAAAAGGCGCGAAAGTAGTATCTGATGGACCAGGAGAAGGAGGGAGGGCGGGAGGGAGGGAGGGCCGAGTGACGACATGGCGTACAGGTACAGGGAATTAAAATCAAGAACAGTGGCTGTGCATCAGGGAGAAACACAAACAACTGTCACACAGAATGGTCCCCCCAAAGATTAAACTGAAAACCCTGGGTTTAGCAGGCCATTGATTTGACGGAGGGAGGGGGAAGCAAATGAATACAGAGCAAATCTATTTTTTACATCTTAAGACGACGGTGCAGCGTGACTGATAGCCCTTGGCATCTTTCTGGGTGCTTGGCAGCAAATACTGGGCGCTTGGCAGTTAGTGTATGACGATGGTCTTCAAGCCTATTGCACGATCGGGTGCTCGGGGAAGACTCTGCTAATGTGCGATGATCCGACTTGTAATAGGACGGTTAACAGTCGTAATACACCATCTACTGCCAAAAGGCAAGGGGCTGGTGCAATGCAGCCCCACGGCTGCCAGCACCCAGATCGCTGATGAAGGCTACCAGTCTACTGCACCATCTACCGCCAAAAGGCAGTTAGCAGCTGCTGCTGTGTAGCAATGCAGTCCCACGGCTGCCAGCACCCAGAGGACATATGGTGACGGTGAGCTCAGCTGAGCTGAGCGGGCTCCATGCTTGCCGTGGTATGTTGTCTGCACAGGTAACCCAGGTAAAAAGGCGCGAATCTATTGTCTGCCGTTGCTGTGACGGGGGGGGGAGGGGCCTGACGACATGTACCCAGAACCGCCCGCGACACTGTTTTTGCATCATCCGGGCATTGGGATCTCAACCCAGAATTCCAAGGGGCGGCGGAGACTGCGGGAACTGTGGGATAGCTGTGGGATAGCTACCCATAGTGCAATGCTCCGGAAGTCGACGCTAGCCTCGTACTGTGGACGCGGTCCGCCGACTAGAGCACCTAGAGCATTTTATGCGGGGACACACACAATCGGCTGTATACAACCGGTTTCAATAAAACCGGCTTCTATAAATTCGAACTAATTTCGTAGTGTAGACATACCCAAAGAGTTGGCTTTTAGCTCATGCTGTAAAGGCTCATGCACTAAGCTTCAGAGGTCCCAGGTTTGATCCCGCCCACTGATGACCGGGGTCCATTGGTGTTACACTGGCAGCTGAGGGTTTTACCTTTGAAGCTCAGAAGGGGCTAACACAAAGTATTCTGATGAGAAGGAAGAAAACACTGGAATTGTATGGGCGTATAGGATTGTATAGGAGGCCAGGGAATGGGAGTATGTTCTCTTTATGACTTGGGATGCCAATTCGCCTAGTAATGCCCAAGGGATGGAGACAGCCTGTTCTACCAGCCACCTGACATCTTAACAGCCAGCCAGCCAGCTAGTCACCAAGCAAAATGCCAATATGTCAGACACCAATATGTAAAGGAAAAGAATTATTCTTTTGTGGGCATTTGGATGCCTTGGGAAGGGTTCTGTCCCCTGCTCTGGTCCCTAAATGCCACTCCACCATAAACAGCCTGCAAAGGGCCAGAGGAGAATTCCCTTGGCACAGGCACACCCCCAGGATCAGGATCGTGCCGAAAGTGAACCAGTGCCAGAAGGGGAGGGACCATAGCACACACCAACATGGCCATTCTGGCTTGTGCCACTGCAGTCCCCACAGCTTCCCAGAATCCCAAGAGGTTAAAGCCACTTTTGCCCTGCATCTTGCCCTTCTCGGGGTTCCCCACGCCCTTCTAATCCTTTGAACTTTTTATCTTCTGTGAGAAATAACTCACAGATAATGAGTTAATTACGTATCAATATTAACCTTTGTTAGCTCGGAAGTAGGGCCTCTTTTTACCTGAGAAACTAAAGTCTGTGCTAAAATTCTTAATGATCTGGGTCAAAAATCAATAATCTGTATGTCTTGAATGCATGAACCAGGGAATGATAGGTATCATTAAAATGTACTGTAGTGATAACTCAAGCTGCAATTGAACAAGGATATTCCTCAGATATTTCAAGGACACAGTTCAGTGAAGGGGCATGAAAGCTGCTAAAGAATCCTGCCATGGGGGACAACTCCATTGCCCTGTAGCTCAGAGATAAATCAAGCTTAGACTAAGATTCTGGTTTGGTAAATGCTTTTCTGATATAGTTCTTTGTTCCACCATTTATAATCTGCCTGAACACTCTCCTGTTTATATTCAGTAATAGTGTCTCTCTTCTATAAAAGCTGGAGAAGCTGATTAAATTGAGATCTACTGTATCACAATCAGTGATGTTTGTAGCTAATAAACTTCACCATTCTGAGGCCAAATAGATGAGGTGATTTACTTCACCATACCAGACTACATTGCTATCAGTATTGTGGAGGCCTCAGTAGCAACTCCACAGTTAAGGTTGCATTGAGATTTGTTCTTTAAACAGGACTAAAATTCCTCTGCTTCACACTTAATGATTAAATTTAGTCTTCAAATTTGGCACCATAACTCTTCAAAAGACAATTACATGTTGATGTAATGTTTCACTTTTGCAGAAGGAAATATTTTAAAACTCTCCCTTTCCCTTGGGTTCCTAGCTTGGAGTCCACACAAACTCCCCACTTCACATTCACACCTGCATTCTGGTAACATCTCAGACACAGGCCACTTAAAATAAATCACATAAGGTCTGGTCCACAGCCCACTGAAATCAATAGGAAGCCATCCATTGACTTTAGTGAGCTTTCGATCAGGCCCATAAATAATTATTCTCCTTACTCTGGAAGTGCCCAGTCTCTGAAAATTTGGGCTGCAGCTCTCTCCATCTTTCTGCCCCTGCCTTACTAAGGCTAGGGAAACTAGCGATCATGGAGAGGACTGAAAAAGCTACAGAAGCAGCTGCCTCCCTTGACAAAGCTCTTGTAGTTCACCAGAGGGCAGTCCTGGTCTGACATACCTGAGAAAGTCAGCTAAACTGGAACTCAGCTGCCTAATTTAACAAAGCTGGGGGAGGCCTGAGATATTTATGGGTGAGTCATGGATGTCACGGAGCGGAGCTGGACAACAGTACTGAGTAGCAGAACTCCTGACGTTCTCCCAGGCCTCTGCTGTCTACTGGTCCCCATCCCTTCTGCTGAGCCCCGTCTCCTGGCCCCAAACAGCAGTCCAGCTCCCTAATCCCAGGAGCTGTCCCTCTACCTCCAACCACCCTACTGCTTAACCTGCATTCCAAATAGATCCTTTGTTTGTTTTTCCTCCTTTACTCATGTGATTGTTCGGCGGTAATTCGGCGGGAGGTCCTTCGCTCCGAGCGGGAGTGAGGGACCGTCCGCCAAATTGTCGCCAAATAGCTGGACGTGCCACCCCTCTCCGGAGTGGCCACCCCAAGCACCTGCTTGCCAAGCACCTGTTCAGGTGGTCCCCGGGGCCAGCTGCATCGGCCCCTGTTCAGACGTTCCCCAGGGCAGCTGCATCGGCCGCTGCTTGGGTGGTCCCTGGGGCCAGCTGCCCGGGGCAGCCCCAGCAGTGGCTGGTGCGGCTGGCTGCGGGACCACCCAAGTGACTGCCTGTAGAGCAGTGGCTGGCGTGGCTGTCCCCAGGGCCACCTGAGCAACTGGCCCCAGGCTAGCTGCTTGGGTGGCCCTGGGGTCAGCCACACTGGCCGCTGCAGAAGTCACGGAGGTCACAGGAAGTCACGGAATCTGTGACTTCTGCGACCTCCATGACAGACACGGAGTCCTAATAATATGTAACTATTAGGATCAACATTTTCAATTGGGTTTTGATTAAAGAAAATTTTTCAGAGAAACTGTCTGCTTTCTTCAAACTCTAATTTTTCATCCAAAAAACCCAAACCCCTCAAACCTGAAAATTTGGGCCTGAAAACTAAAGTTTTTGGTCAAGCACGTTTGGGTTTTGGTTGCTGAAAACCAAAACATTTTGGGTGGTTGGGATTTTTGATGAAAGTCAACATTTTCTGCTGAAATTATCAACAAAAATATGTTCGTTTGTGTTTTGTTGAAATTTTCAATAGGAAAAACACATTTTCCAACCAGCTCTAATAACAATGTTGCTAGCTATCCATGTGAACTACTCTCAGCAGTAATACATATTTATTAATAAACCTAGGAAATTACCACACAAGAAACTTTGTTAAATTAAAGTTAAGGTAGACAACTTGTATATTCCAGCAACACAATAAAAAACAAGGAAATAAGCAGTTAAAGAACTCAACAACCCCTCTACACTCCATTCATCCGTTGCCATGATCAAACTTCTTTCCACCATCCACAATCCTTATATCCTAACACACATCCTGAACAACCAACATGCAGGCTTAACTATCTTATACCAACACACAAAGATACTGAGATTTCAATTCTGGAATTCCTATATGAAAATTAATTCCAAATTCAGAACACTCACAAATTGCATCATTTCCCCTTCACATCAGTTTTCCTTAACACTGCAGAAAAACATACCTCATAGCCACTTTTTGCAGTCTGACATAGTATCTCATTTACTTACACACACCAGTACTAAAGCACATAGAGAATGACGTACAATATAATTTTTGCAAGACACACCTCTCTAAATCATGAAAATACATGGACATATAAAAAAGCTCAGAGTTCCATTGATAAGGTATCCAATCAACTCAAAGTTAAGGACATTTTTTGTGGTGGTATATAATAGGAAACAATAATAGGAATATTGATCAATATTAGGAATACAGTTGCATAATTAAGAATAAACACCTTTCCTTAAACTGTTTCAAGCATTTTCCAAGTAAAGGCAATTTGGTATTTATATAAGTTCCCCTGTAGCTAGACACAAACGTATGCTTAACTTTGCAGCCATATTTGGTTATAATGTAAATACTAAAATCTGTACACAGCTCATAATTCTAGCACTCTCCCCTAAATGATACTGTTAGGAAGCTGGTGAATATTCCAAATGGGGTGACCTCTGCTGACAGGACCACATTACAGAAGGTGCCTTCTTGAGAAGTGTATCTGGGATAAAGAGGATTTGAGCAGATAGGGCAAGGCAGGCTGGAAGACGGGAATTATCAGTCAAGATTGCTCCTATCATACAACTGGCAGAGTTCATTGCACGATAGCAGGCTGAAGGTTGTACTGTTCCCTGGAGCCAGTTTAATAAATAAGAAGGTTATGGGTATGTGACTGTTCAAGCATGAAGAAATTTTTGTTGATATATTTTCAGAAACTAATTTTTTTTTCTTTAATAACCTGCAGGGCTACTTCTTGGCAGAATTACCAGTCAGCTTTGATAGCCTAGGTTATAACAATCTGAATCGTGTTCCAATTCTTTAGACTTCTGTTTTTCTTACCAGTTTGCTTTAATTGTGCAGAAATAAATGTAACATAGGCAGAGCAAAACTGAGTTTTTTCAGCCAGCTATAAGAAAGCAGAACAAGTTATCAGAGAGCTGTTACACCTCCTTAAAGATGCAAATTGATAATGGAGCTGTACACCAAGAGTACTCTTAATTTTTAAAAAGGTGCAAATTGCTAATCTTACTAAGGCTTTTTTTTAATAGCTTATTAAGACTCCTATTGGTGACATTTTACACAACATTAAACGCATGAAAAATAGGAAATCTGATAAACCAGGGATAGATAGCATTTTTATATACTTTCTGGAATTCATTGGACTCCGTTGCTAAAGTTCTGTCACATTCATTGAACACTACTGGAGTGTGTTCATCAGAAATCAGCCTTCCCAGCACCTACAGGGTAAACGACAGGCCACATTTGGGCTCTCCCTTATGCATGCATATAAACAAGGAAAGCCATGGGCAGGAGCAGACTCACAGAGCAAAACTATTATGTCCTAATCTTGACCACTGTGAAAAGTCATGGGGCAGATCTTCATAGGGTGTAAATTAGTGTAGCTCCTCAAAGTCAGTATCGCCATATCAATATACCCCAGCTGAGGATGTGGCCCAAGAAGTTCACATTCTGCAGATCAGTTGCAAATCCTGGCACAGATGGGTATTCTAGGGCAGGCTTTAAGGAAGGTCTGAATATTTTACCCCTGTGCAACCTCCATTTTCTTTTAAGCGTATGGGGAAGGTACAGGGCGTCAGGGAGTCCCTACAGAATTAAAGCTCTCAGTGAGAGTCCAGTCATCTAATCCATTATGTTTCTGAAGAACTGACACTGAGTTCCTGCTCCCCATTTGTCTCCCATGTAGCCCAGGGCTAAGTTGGCAACTAGCAAATCTTGCATTGAAGTTCTTTAGACTATTTACCCACTCACCCATTTGTCCATGCTCCTACCCACCAATAATAGTTCTATTTATAATCCCACGGGGCCTCCACTTTCACAAGTAATTAGCAATTTTGTGTACCTGCATTTTTGGGTTCCCAAACAGAGAAAGCTTAAAGTTGTCTGATTTCTGAGGTGCTGAGCACCAGCCCTCTGAAAAGTCAGTCCCCTTTAAAGTCCCCAGGTTTATTTTCCCCCCTACGGTTCCTCACACCTTCTTGTCAACTGCTGGAAATGGGCCATTTTCATTACCACTACAAAACGTTCTGTTTTTTTCTCTCCTGCTGGTAATAGCTCACCTTAACTGATCACTCTTGTTATAGTGTGTACGGTAACACCCATTGTTTCATGTTCTCTGTGTATATATATATATCTTCCTACTGTATTTTCCACTGCATGCATCTCATGAAGTAGGTTTTAGCCCACGAAAGCTTATGCTCAAATAAATTTGTTAGTCTCTAAGGTGCCACAAGTACTCCTGTTCTTTTTTTTTCAGAATTACTAGTTATTTTTGAAAATTTCGGCACAAAACAAGAACTGTCTTGTCAATGATTGGAATAAAACTTGGGTTTTTTTGTGGGGGAGGGAGGGATTGCTCTGGTTTTTTGTTAATAAAAATCTTGGGCCCCTATGTTCAGTTTTTCTTCTCATCCATCCAACAAGAGTCAGTGGCATAATTTAGAATCACATTAACATTCTTCTCCTCACCACATTTCAGGGCAGCAACAAGAACCACATCTAAAACTATCCCTCATCG
This sequence comes from Trachemys scripta elegans, assembly GCF_013100865.1. Taxonomy (NCBI): domain Eukaryota; kingdom Metazoa; phylum Chordata; order Testudines; family Emydidae; genus Trachemys; species Trachemys scripta. The sequence goes on along the minus strand of NC_048305.1, from coordinate 76,906,596 downwards.
TTATGGATAATAGATGCTATGGATTAAATATATTTGTTCCTGCTCTGTGTAAGGACCTGATCTAATGCCCATTGAAGACAATACAAAACCTCTCAGTGACTTCTGTGGGCCTTGGATTAGTCCTTAATTAACCTTGCACAGGGAACCTATGTGGGAGCTAAATGGAGGTGAACAGAATCCATATCTCCCAAACCAGTTGCAAGGCACAGGACACCAATGCAGCCACTCTGTGACCACTGCTACTGCCTTTTGCAGCCCCTCAATGCCCCTTTGTGGTGCTTTAGGCTGGTGGGTCCACAGTACATGAGCCCACTAACCACTTCTCCAACCTTCCCACCCGAAATCCCCCTCCACAGGCCTCCAGAGTCCCACCTATGCACACCCTGTCCTCCTCCCCAACCTCATATGACACAAGTTACTGTACCGGTTCAACTGCTCTTTGGGCTGTAAGTGCCCATTGGTGAATGGGGAGAGCTGCATTTGGCTCTACGGAGGCTAATTTGTCTCATGTTAAGGGTTTGGTTACCTGACATATTCTGTTGGCTGTTACAATATAATATCATCAAGATTCACTGGGTATTTTCCCAAGCTCCCTAAAATCATTTGCAAGTGCTAGCATCACAGTCAAGATAGTAAGTTTGGCTTATTTAAACTATTACATTAATTCCAAAGATTAAGTTTTGTTCTCCTTTGGTTTCGAGGAGAAGAAACTTTATTTGGTCAATCAAGCTCAAGCAGAGGGAGGAAGGATCCCTGTAAATCAAGCTGGGAACACACGGTCCCTGAAAAATACTCCATTAAAGAGCATTTGTCTTTCACGCACGCTCTGTGGGTCCATGCTGGGGACAGAGAGGGGAGGCCATTTTGGTTGCACAGGTATGAGAAGCAGAAAAGGATTCTGGGTAAGTATTAAGATAAAATAATTTTTAAAGGAATTTCAGATGCTCTTTACAACCATTTGCACTTTCCCACCGTTTGGATGTGCCCTCCAGAAGCAAACATGAATGAAGAAGCTATTTCTTCTGGGTTTTGCCTCCATATGCATTAATTAGTGCCATCAGTGTTGAGACGGGCTACACGCTCTTCATAAATGCTTCTTACTTGTACGTTCTCAGCAGTACAATGCTGATATCATTAGAGCACATGAGGAGCAAAACTACAATCAGCAACTAGTTTATCATTCGTTTCCTGAACATGTCCCTGAGTCCATCTCCCTTCTGCTCTACTGGAAAAATGGAAAAGGAAAAACACAGATTGGTAGTGATCCTGCACTGAGAACCATGTGGGAGTGCCCCTGCACTTCAATGAGGCACCACATAGCCCTTAGTCTGTCCACACAGCCCTTAGTGCAGGATCAAGGCCTTAAGTTCTGCCTGTTTGGTTGCACTTTAAAAATGTTTCATGTCTCTTACCCACCCTATCCCTGCTCCTGTGTACAGTGAATGCTGATGGTTACATACTTTAGATCAATTCCATATCAAGTTCAGCCACGGTAGAAAGCTGAATTTACCCCCTGACCTGCAGTTACTTCCATGGGGGTATTCAAACCCTCTTGTTTCACTGAGCAAAACTTGTCTTTCACAGGCAAAAACTAATTTCTCCCATGACAAAGTTTTCAATGGTGCACCGGGGGGGTGGGAGGGGAATTGTTTTCACTGGGTTGTAAAACCAGTGAAAAGGCAATTTTTTCCGGCTTTGTGCATATATGAGATGTCAAGATAATTTAGTGTTGAAATATATCTTAGCGGTAAGAGCAGAAAGGACAAATAAATAACAAACAACATATGTGATATGTAAAGAATCACCTTATTTTCAAACAAAAAAGAAATACATAAACATGAACATGCCAGGCATTAGATGTGATGCTTAGATTCTACAGTGATCGGTGCCATAGGTAGTAGGTACGTAGAATAGGTAGATCCAGAATACTTGCATTTTATCATATATATTACTTTAGACCTGATGCAACTGTTAATTTCTAAAATTCCCTTTGAAATTAACGGATTGTGTTGTGAAGTGACACTGCTAATCTCCAGCAGGGAAGGAGTTAATTATTAAGAATGTGGAGGTGGGAGGAGTTTGGTTTATGGACAGATGATGTCTGAAATTCTCCCTCTTTTTCACACCCCCTTTCCTATTGAAAACCCTGGATAGGCTGTCATCTTGTTGGGTTGCTAAGAGCAAAAGAGGAAACAGCATCACCTCATCTCTTGTATCCTATGGACAGGCCTACATCCCTGTTCTCAACTCTACAGGAGACTAAATTCGACCTAACCCCATAGTGTAGACCAGGTCTAAGAGTGTGAGGCTATCAACATGCTGCTTTCCCTAATCCACAGGGAACATGCCTTTTGTTTGTACACTGCATGGGACAATAGGGTCTTGAGCCTGATCAAATCTTTTGAATGCCGCTGCCATAAAGATAAATACTAACTACATAATAATGTAGGGGGATAGCTTGGTGGTTTGAGCACTGGCCTACTAAACCCAGGGCTGTGAGTTCAATCCTTGAGGTGGCCACTTAGGGATCTAGGCAAAATCAGTACTTGGTCCTGCTAATGAAGGCAGGGGGCTGGACTTGATGACCTTCTAAGGTCCCTTCCAGCTCTAGGAGATAGGATATCTCCATTATTTAATTTATTTATTTAATAATGATGCAGATCAATTGGTTTCAACAAGTTATAGATATGCATCTTTGTCTTGCATTGCGTTGATTGTGTCTGCCATGAAAGCAACTGCTTCTTTAGATGTTCTTCCTCCCAGCTCTTTCTGTCTCCATTCTCCACATTTAAAGACCAACTGTATAAATAAAAGGAAGAGTGAGATTCTGTAGAGAGCAAGAAATTGTGGGTCTGGTTCCCTCATGTCCTGCATTCTGTGCAGTCATTTATACCAGTGCTAAGTATGTGCAGTAGACTATCAAAAATCAGATTGGTAGCAGTTTGTAGTCAATTCACACTGGTGCAAGTGATTGCACAAAGTGCAGAGCAATAGAGAATCAAACCCTATAGCTCCTCTCTCCTCTTCCTTACTATGATGTGTTTAGATATTCAGAAGGTGATACTGGAAGAGGAACAGAGATAAAAGCGCATTCAGAAGGAGGAAACGATTCTTTAGGAGGTATGATCTCTTGTCATTCTGCGAGCTGCAATAGTGCCTCCTTGAGGCCCCACTAACCGGGGATGTTTTTAATCAAACAAATTGTTCCAGTGATACTTCAGTCTTAATTCATGCTTTGTGCATGTCTCAGAAATGTGCTCCTCTGAACAGCCTTGCGGCCAGATTCTAGTCTCATTTACACAAGTGTTAGTGGAGTAATTCTGGATTTACATCACATCGATAGTTACAGAAATCAGGCCCAGGCCCATATAAAGAGCAAACATCTGCGTCTGAGGAATGGCATGTTGAAAGGGATAGAGAGTTGTCATGAGAAGATAGAGTAATATGGCTACTGCTGTGTCTTTTCATTCTGCAGGTGTTTTCTCATTCAGAAAAAGCAGTTACAGTACATCCATCAGGGGCAGGAGGATTTTACTACACCTCACAGTCCTGTGTCCTCTTCCTCTTGAGGGACACTGCCTAGAGAAGATTAAAATACTGGAAAATTACCTATGGTGTTACTGTTTCCGCTCTTCTATGCTTACTTATAGGACTTTCAAGGCAAGGGTCCCTTGACTGGCTTAAAGAAAAATGTGTATGAAGGCTCTAATTGTGAAAGCACGTTTCATCTAGCTACCTACCTGGCCCATATCACCATAGTATCTATGCACCTAGTATCCTTCTTTTATCTCTCAGCTTTGTTTCTCTGTACCTCCCTTAGAATTATTAAGACCTACATGATCTTGCTCAAGACATGTTCTGTTATCAGGATCCCCCTTGAATGCTCATGAGAAGAAATTCTGGTATGTGGTAACTACCTTACCCTGTACCAGTGGTTCCATTTTCTGTGTTTTGTTTTTGAGGATCACCAACTCCTAGTTATCTATAGTTTTCATAAATTCTTATAAATGGCCTTTAATTTACTTTGTTTGTAATTCATGGAAAAGCTAATGACATGGTGTAATATCCAAGAACTAGCCTGTAAGGTCCTGTCAGCACAACCTCTGAAACCATATTAGCTATCACCAAAGTTAAGTATAACTGATGCAAGCAGGATTCTAGTACAGCTTCCCTAATCACCATGAGCAAAGATTTTTTTCTTATAACTGTGAAAGAAAATCATGTTATAGACACCCAGCAACTCACTCCCATGGTAGATCAGAATGCAGTTTGCAGGTAAATGTAATCTTATAATGCTCATTTTGTGTCATAAACATGTATTTTGCCCAGTTGCATCAATAAAGTGCCCAACGTGGAATTATTCAATCAGGTCACAAAGCAGTCATGACCCCATGAACCACTAATTTGCAGTTTGTTTTATGTCAGTGGATAGCCATTTAACAATTACATATAACGTACAGCCAAATTAGTGCTAAGCAAAGAAGTGAATCCTGTGTAATCACCACCAGTGTCTATTGCAACATGTTTTAGTTAAAGCTTTCTGCTTCCAGTCTTGATACTGAGAGAATGCCACTACAAATATGTATAGACAGGTCCTTTAGACTCCCTCCCTCCATCATCCCATGTCTGTTTTACAGTTAAATGGGCCCCATCTCTGCAAAATCAAGTGGCAACCCATCAGTTGGCATATTCTGAATAACAGATCATATCCTTAGCCAGTATAAATGGGCACATCTCCATAGACTGGCCCAGTGTCTTTATGGCAATTGTTGCATACCTGATTGAAAGAAGAAAAGAATACAACTACTGTATTTGGAATTGTTTGGAGAGCTTACTGTGCATTGCAACTATTAATAAATTACTTTTCTCTCTAAAGTGTAGATCCATTATTATTTGAAGGAAAACAATATATCTATTGTGATATAATCCAGCTGAGTCTTTATTCAGCATCCCAGGAATTAGCAGACAAACTAGTTTTCAGTGGCTCTGCCAAAAAAAAAAAAAATGTAGAATTTCCAACGTGTGCATCTAAAAATTGACTTCTGGTTTGCAACGATTAAAATTTATTTTAAAGGGACACAAGCACTTTCATTACAATGTGCTTATAAATGCAGAGTAAAAACATAGCATTGGACCTGAAACTTGTCTTGATTAAATGTATAGTAGGTACAAAATTAGGTGTACTTTTTATGATGATTATATCCTTCCATTTGTGTATCACCTGTCATCATCCCTTTATGGAGTGCAGTTTAGAAGCCCATACACGGCAAACCAGCCAGCTCTGCTGGATGGTGCATAGGAAAGAGGGAAGAGCCAGGGCCCTGTATCCTCTTTGCCCATCCCTACCATATTTGGCCTGGAGTCCCCAGGAGCAGAGGAAGAATTTTGTTGTGGGGAAGGCTTGGTGGATTTAGGAGTACAGGTTCAATTCCTAACTCTGTAACAGACTTCCTATGTGACCGTAAGCAAGTCACAGTTTCTCTCTGTGAGTCATTTTCCCCATCTGTAAACTAGGGATAATACTTCCTTTGTCTGTCTTGTCCATTTAGACGGCAAGCTCTTTGAGGCAGAGACCATCTCTTATTATGTGTATGTACAGTGCCTGGCACAACAGAGGCTTGTTTTTTGTTTGAGGCCTGTAGGCACTACTACAATACAAATAATAGTGAGACCCAGGGGAATAAGGAGAGAGTGGCAATTCTACATGACCAAATGCACGGGGAGCTCTCACTTCATACAGGGCTACGGGGAATCAGGCCTTCCATACGAACACTGTGAGGTGTATATTCTTCTCTCACTTTGCACACAATCCCTATTAAAGTGAGCAAGTTTGTCTATGCACTGAGCCACCATTTTCCTTATTCTTCAGGAAAACAGATCACCTGGAAAAGGTACTGCTTCAAATGATCAATTTCTTTTCATTGTGATCTTGATATTATGGCCAAAATTCCTGTGAGGAAGTGGAACAACATTTCTACCTGAGCCTACAGGCAGCAAACTAGATGTTTTGCTGCTAGGTATGTTTCCAATAATAATATGCCTGGAAAAATAATATGCCTGGTCGAATAATCTGGCTAATCTTGTTTTGTCTAGGGATATAGACAAGGCTTTTGACTATGTTGGATGGGATTTTCTAGTTGTAAATTTAGAGAAATTAGGGTTCAGAAAAAAATTGTAAGGCATAGATCCATTAAATGTAGCTAAGACTTTAGCCATTCCTAGCAAACTCATCATTATTGTAGTGCTTTGAGCTGGGATGGGAGCGAATTGTTGCTCTCTGTCACTAATGCTGTTAGCCTTGGCAATGGAAGTCCTTACTCTGGCTGTCAGGGATAATCCTAATATTAAGGAACTATGGCAAAGCCGCCCACCTGGCATTCCGTACAGATGATCTTTTGATGCTGATTTCACAGCCATTTTCCCCCTTAACCTCCTTACTTTGGTCTCCTTGTTTGGTAGAGTATCAGGTTATAAAATCAGCCTTGGAAAATGTCAGATTATGTCAGTTTATCTCCAAGAGGAGTTCCAGTTGTCCCTCATTACTTTCCCATTCCACTGGGCTGCTAGAGACCCTTCAAGCATTTAACTCTGGTAACTCCCAGATGCTTAGCATGCCTTTCCCCTCCTTGTTGTTTAATTTCTGGGAAGAGACAATACGGTTCAAGCTCCTGCTGATTAGTTAATGTGACATACTAGTGCCATCTAGATGAATTGTCTCCCACTTTCACATTTTTTCCAATATGCTCCCAATTTCTGTTCCATCTAGCTTTATTTGGGGCTCAACATACTTCATTAGCAGATATTTGTATGTAGGAGGGGAAAACCCTCAGGTTTACTTAAACACTTAGGGGATGTCATTTTTCAAACCAAATTCCTCGATTATTACTGAGCCCCTAATAAAGCTAGGTGGAACAGATAGTTTATATGTTATTGAATAAAGCCCACTGGCACATTGTTTGTGAGGGGTAACTGACCGCAGATAGCAGTATGTCTAGATCCTGAGAAGTGCAGTTTGAGATGGAGACCCAGCCATGTGGGAAGGACTGAAAGTCTCTGGCAGATGTGATTAAAGTTCCTCATGGTGTGCAGAGAAAACTCAATGCAATTAGGGGCCTGGGGTTCCCTTTTGTACCCTTTCATATGTATTTCAGAAATTGTGGGTAGTGTTGTTTTTAGATTTTCTCTATGCAGTTATATACTTACATGTAGGAGATGCCTTCTTCTCCTGGGAGAAGAACCTCAGAGTTCTGGGTGCTGAGTGATGTTCCAGATATGTTTGCAAGGGGGAAAGGAGTGGGGGAGGGGGGTGAGAGAGAGAGTTTTCTTCTGTTTTTGATGTTCTTTCAATTGGTGGGAAAGATGTTGAGTCAATTTTCTGTTATCACTCTGATTTGTTTAGGTGAGTTGCACCTTGAACTCACTATTATATGAGTATTTTACTCAGGACCATCAGTGATATGTCTTAAACCCCTTAAAAGTCCTTACAACTATTAGACATATTTAAAGATCAAATATATCTTAGCAGAGTAGCTTACAAAAATCTGGATCAATGACTGGATCAAATAATCATGTAATAGTAATTGAGTTCAGAAATGCAGTGAAGTCAGGGTGCAATTCACCTAAACAGATCACAGTGATATCAGAAAATGGACTCAACATCTTTCCCAGCAATTGAAAAAAACATCAGAAACAGGAGGAGAAAATTCCTCTCAACTCTGTTACATCAGTTTTACAATGGTGTAACTCTTGGTCTCAAAGTTCCAAATGAAGTCAATGGAGTTACATGCCATAGGACTGGTATAACAGCATGGAAAATCAGGCCCTTCCATGTCAATAAAGCTGCCAGTTAAAAAAAATGTTGAAAAGAAGAAAGTAACATATTGAAGATTCAAGAAGCTTTTCCCCTCCAGTGGCACTGATCTTTATGTGAGTGGAGACTTTGGAAGGCTTAATGTCTAGATTTACTGGGACTTCAACCCTCTTATCCAACAAGAAAAGGATGCAAAGTGTTTTAAAAGGCACAGTCTCACAAGTCATGAGCTGATTATGGAGTCAGGGCTATCGGGACTTACGGGGGTTACTGCTGTATGACATACTGTATATAGAGTTTCAAGGTTACTGTCATATTATAGTAAAATCAATACATTGCCTCAAAAACCGATTAGGCAAACCTCAGACTATGACAGGAGATTTAGAGGAATACAGTAGAATACCCACTACTGTGCCTTGGATCTGAAACACGGCAATGCAAGTAGGAGAGCACTTCTCACCGAACAGTCCCCAGGCACACTATAAGCACTAGTTCCTTCTCACTGACTGAAAGCCAAAGAATTAGACAGAGAACATCTACAGGGGGGCTGCTGAATCACTCCAAAAATCGAAAGTAAGAGCAAGCTTGGGCAACTTACAGGAAGTGGAAAACGCAGGAGGCAAAGGACGTGGAAAGCTTCCAAATTCAGCTCGAGCTGCTGAAGCTGGATTACATCTTGCCAAAGCAAAGTGTCTTCCACGTGTGAAAGCTACTTTGTCACAACGGCTTTTGCTGAGAAGTCTTTTCAACCCTGCAGCATCTTCAGGCATATTTCAGGCAATCGGATGGGAATATTTGAATGGGTTAGCCCTGGAGCTGTACATCATTATACAAATGGGGAGAAAAGACAAGTACAGGATGGTTTTGTAAGAAACTGAAGTGAACAGATAATGCATTGTGTGACCTTAGATCATATGCCATTACTTTCTGAGATTTTTTACTGAATTCTTCTTTCTAGCTTCTTGCTTTGCTAAAAGTTGTCAGCGTCTCATTGCTACTTCCTGAACTGGCCTGATACAGCCCTGCTTCCTCAATCCTGCATATGCCACTGACTCTGCACATATTATAGTACTTTGTGTGTGCAATCCCATACAGAAAATGAGTGCTATAGCCTTATGTTTACATGACCCACGGAGAAGCTAGACCAGCATGAGAGAGACTCCCTGCTACTATTAATATAGGGTTCAGTTGTACCATATTTACGACATGTTGTTACTTGGTTTGGAATTTCAAGTCTTCAAGGCTCATCAAAAAAATCAACTAATGTCCTTTGTATTAATATAGCAAGATGAATTATTGCTAATGCAACTGAAAGTTAATTTCAGTATTGTAAGTTCTGTTGAGTTTTATTTTATGGTTTCCTGGGATTTTTATTCTCTGGAAGGGAAACAAACTAAGACATCACAAAGAAAGGCTTCCACCTCCAAAGCTGCTGTTAAAATTGTACTACACTTTGAATGTTGTTGTAGCATAACAACTAGCTATGAACTTTCTTCTTAAAAAAAGAACACAACAACTCCACATGCTTTTGCTAAGTATGTCAGTCAAATGCTATAACATTCAGTGTCATAATTAATTAATAGGTTCCTGTAAACATATAATACACACTGGATTTTTGGCAGGGCATTGGAATCTATCCGATAAGCACTAGGGCACATGCTACTGCACACGGAGGTAGGAAATAGAGGAAAGGCACAAATCAGCATCACTCCCAATAGAATTGTTTAGGCATGTTCTGAAAAAAGTAGCGGTAGCTCAACTCAGGCTATGATTCAAGTAAAAACGATCTCCAAGATGTATTCCCTTTCAATTCTACCCCTGCCTCTGTCTCAAATTCTTCTTGGTTGGGAGGAGGAAACAGAGATGACTGTCTTAATACCTTTCTATAGCTGGATGCCATATTGCTATCTAGGTTAACGCTAATCTGTGTTTTGATTCTAGAGAGAGAAAAAATGATTTTTCTGGAGATAATCCCACCTTTGACAGATCTGAGATATATCACGTGGGTAATATTGCTCCTAGTTCAGCTCATACTGACCTTGAAGTTATTAATAAACATTTTCAAACACCTAGGAATTCACTTATTTATTGTTATGAAATCTATAATAGGAGGCACCGGACACACAGATGTGGCTTAGAGGGGAGGGAAGCAAGGGGGCTTTACGCCACCTTTAGCCTCCCAATTTTGTGTTAGTTGGGGGAAACAGGCCACCGGGGAGCTGCTTTAAGTTATAGTAGCCCTGCCTGTACTGCGAATGGACAGTTCCGCAACCCAGCAGCATTCCACTCCCATACATCAACCCTCCACTCGTGTAAGGTCCCATAGGTAATAGATAACGTTGGGCTTCTGTGTTTTAGAGCAATCATGTAACAATCTTAAAATCTAAATGAGGACTAGTCTATATCAGGCATAAATTGTGGATCTACTCTAAAAAGTGATACTGTAAAACAGGTATTGTACAATTCCACCTTTATTGTGACTCACTGGTTTTCAAATAAAATGTCATCCATTTATGAGCAAACTCAGCATGGGATTTGCAACTCAAGCTGGGTTCTTTCTGTGCATCATCACCAGTAATAAAAATTAACTGATTCACAGGCCAGTTGTTTGCCTCGATTATACCTGTGCAGTAGCACGGTATAATGCAGTTGCAACAATAAGGTGCCACAAGTACTCCTGTTCTTTTTGTGTTGTAACTGTGGGCAGAAGCTGTACTGCAATTGAAACTAATTTAACAATTATGCTAGTAGTGCCCAGGTCAGAATAAAGTCCAATCGCTCTCCCATAGTTGAATTAGCTCTGCCATGCTAACAGAAGTAAATAGTATTAAAAACTTAACTTTGTCACTAAAGCAAGCAAATATAACCTGGAATATAAGGAACAGGTCTATAGCATAAACAACTGCCATTTTAATATAGTCACTTTAAAGAATAGCACCACACTTTAAATTCAACTCATAAGTGGAAGAGGTCAGCAAGCAGGCTTTGCACAATAAAAGCTCAGTGGTTGCAGGTATTCAATCCTATACATCATCTCCTTTCCTGAAGATGAACACTATGATTTGTGATCAGCTTGACACAAAGGATTGTACTGCTCACAGCAGAATTGATTTAAATTATATGCTCTGATATGCTCTATAAAACAACATAGTTATCAATGGAGTATCTGAGCACCACTGTCAGTCACATATGCAAGAAGACATTAATAAATGGCTTTTCTGATAGAGAATTTGATTTTTCCCCAATTTGCATGCATATTTGCTCCACAAAAATGTTTGTTCCTCTCCCTCTTTCCGATGCCCTCATTACTTTCTTCCTTCTCTCTCTTTTTTATTCCAGTCCCACAATTTCAATGTCTAACCTATGCCCTAAATATAAAACCCTTCTCTCCCATCCTTCTCAGTCTCAGTTTTTAACTTGAATCTTTTTGTCTTTATTACCCCACCCTCTTTCCACCAGGATTCCCATACCAGAATCTTTCACCACCCTAAATTTCTCAAACTACTTTCTCTCTCCTTGGTATCCTCCTCATTTTCTCTTCAGGCTAGCTGCACGGAGTAATTCATTCTCTGTAGCATTTCCACTATATAGCTCCTGTCTCTAAGAAGTTCCCATCTCGTGGTGATGTTGCTACAGAGATATGGGTACAGGGATGTGACTAAAGTGTGTGTGTGTCCAGTTCCCTGCAGTCTGAACATGCCATCAGCAGCTTACCCTTCCTCTTGCACTACCCCAAAAGCAAGAATTACATTCCCCACGAGAATCTGGCCATTCCCTTCACAGAGGCAAAAGGGATGGAGAAGATTCTTGGATACTGTAGCGGTGGATGACCCCTTGAGCTCTGCCTATGCTAGTTTCCACCATTG